>NC_092814.1:349780152-349975152 GCF_023375885.2 Dermacentor andersoni
AACCGCGCGAAGTCTCTTAGGTATGGCGGTAAACTTTGTGAGGGGGAACGCTCACCATTTACTTTTCAAGCTGATCAACGTCAAGTTGGCCTATTTTAATCTCTTCACGGAGTCGTCACGCTGAAGTGTGTCTCAGGTCAACATCAGGTAAGGCAGGGGGGAAAGGTATCGCTTAGAAGCAATGACGAAAGTATACAATGGTGGAAGCTGCTCAGCCGACAGTGGTTGCTTGACTGTCAATAGAGCAAAGCCTACGCGAAGTCCCAAGAAAGTACATTAGCGGGTTTCTGACACGATAGTCCTGTACGTGCGCAGACAAATCTAGCCTACAATGTATAGCCGTAAAGCGACATCTTTTAAAGGACACGAAGGCCGAAACCACCTTTGCTGCGAGGTGACCGCAAAAACGCTCAGGATACAAGCGGCATTTTGACGGACCAAAAGAAGGCCTCTCTTCCAGTTGTAAACAGACGCAAAAAGCGTTTGTGGGCGAGCAACGCACCCCACGATAGAGTACATTTGATAATGAATGCGTAATCTCTAGGAAACAATAGAAATCTGGTGACCACCTAGCTCTAACTGCCCTTTTGCAGCCCGATGAAACTCTGTGCACGCATGCGGCGAGACATCGCCTGCATGATGCTAGAAAGGTGACGCCCTGTTCTTTCACTCCGTCTAACTAGTGAACGCCTCCTGGGAGGCTCGCGTGAAAAGCCCCAGGGGCATCGCTTTATTTTGTCTGCAAGCGGTTGAGTCCCAGAAAAGGCGAAATACTCATGAAGCAAATTCAGAAAAACGAGATAAATATTGCAATTCCGATGAAAAGACAGACGTCATCTGCGTACGCAGATACTTTGATCTCACCTAGACAAGGAAATGGATAAGCGCGTGTGATTTGACATTTCACGATGTGTCACAAGAAGGTACCGAACGAGAAAAAAGGGGGTTAACCGAGGGGCCCGACATTTATTAGTCATATAATAAGAAGCCAACAAACACTGACATCAAGGACAGCATAGGGGAAATTACGTGTGCTTAATCAATGGAATAAAGAAACGATAAATTAATGCATGGAAAGTAAAGTGGATGAAGAAACAACATGCCGCAGGTGGGGAACGATCCCACAACCTTCGCATTTCGTGTGCGATGCTTTACCAACAGAGCTACCGCGGCGCCGTTTCCCCATCCGCTTTCTTGGGTATTCATGTTTCCTAGTAGAACGCTGGGAGTGTTAGCCAGCGCCACCACTCACAGACCTTGGCAGCGAACGTGGAACATCCTTTCTGCCGCAGGTGTCACGAGAACGTGTTCTTTTTGGGTGAAGGCAACCGGTCGTTAAACCCACACACTTTCTGCCGCAGGCGTCACGAGAACGTGATCCTTTTGGATGAAGGCAACCGGTCAACGAGAACGTGATCTTTTTGGATGAAGGCAACCGGTCATTAAACCCACACATGTGTGGGTTTAATGACCGTACGTGAAAATAGCGAAGCACCGTACGTGAAAATATTTGTAATCGGAGAAAGAGATGTGAAGATCGACCTGCCGACGGCACTGCAAGTTTTGACTAAACTGACATTCTTCGGCAACACTATGCTTAATCGCTTTGCAAGAAGATTAGCAATTAACCTGTAGTTTGCATTTTGGAGTGGTATCGGGCGCCATGAGTGCAGATTTGATGGAACACTGCCAAGCTACAACAGTCTTATGACGCCACCTTCCCGGTAAGAATGGGGCTGGAGACCGGCTAAGAGGAAGGCATTACCACAGAAATCAGGAGGCCTTTGATTGTAGCGAGGAAAGTGTGATAAAATCTTGCTGGTATAACGGCCTAGATTGGCAGCTGAAAGAGTATTCATGACTAGCGCTGTTGCATAACGTTCCTCGACAGAGGCTCGAGTACATAACAGGTGGTGAAATTCTTCAGACTAAACTGCAATAGATGTGTGATAACTTCATTTGGAATCCGGCGATTGGGAGGCCCGGGCCTGGGGCCGCCTAGATGGCCACTGGGAGCTGCTGCTCCCGTGCGGCTTCCTTGGCTCGCTGGACGGCCCAAAGTTGGTCTTGGAGTTCTGAGCTGAGCAGCACGGCCGACCACCGCGCCCGTAGATTTTCTGGGGAGACTGCCATTTTATTTTGGTATATTTCACAACCCCACAACATGTGTTGAAGGGTGGCTCTAACAGACTTGCAGAGCTTGCACATATCGCTCTCGTATATATCGGGGTAGAAAGTTTTTAGTTGCACGGGACTCGTATAAGTTTCTGTTTGTAGTCGCCTCCAAGTAACGGACTCAGCTCTGTTCAGTTTAGTGTGAGGCGGTGGTAATACTCGCCTCCGATTTTGATAGAATTTGGTAATATCGCTAAATCTTGTTAATATATCTTTTTCTCTCCAGATTTCCTCCTCCGCGTTCTCCTGACCGATGGAAGTCACTCTTTGCTCAGCTCGGCGAGTGAGACCTCGAGCTTCGCGGTGTGCTACCTCGTTGAGGTTGATTGCTGGAATGTCTAAAGTCGTATGCGCTGGGAACCAGAGCAATTGCCTGCCGTTCTTCTCTGCATTGGAGAACTTTGCTTCATTGACTCTGATGATGTGCCATGCCTCAGGAGAGATCCTACCTTTTGCATAATTTCTAATGGCCGCTTGAGAATCACTAATGATGTACTGAGCATTCGTGGAGACCAATGCTAGTGCAATGGCTACCTCCTCTGCGGTCTCGGAATGTTTGGTATTAACTGATACGCTTGTAAGGAGTTTTTGGGTGTGATCTACGATTACTGCTACATAGCTATTTCTGTCTGGGTATTCAGCAGCGTCTACGAAGGTTGCTCTGTCGTCTGACCCAAAGCTTCGGATAATTTTCTCTGCTCTACTCTTGCGTCTGCCGTCGTTGTAACCTGGATGCATGTTCTTGGGTATATTTGGTACTAGGAGTTTGTCACGAATTTCTCTCGTTATCGTCCTCTTTTCCCCGTATAAATTGTGGTAATTCATTCCTAGTTTGCTTAGTATATGCCGTCCCGTTTTGGTTTTGGTTAGTCGCTCTGCTTGAGATGTTTGTTGTGCTTCTATGAGTTCGTCCAGTGTGTTGTGGAGTCCTAACCTTAGCAAGAGATCCGTGCTCGTACTGATGGGAATACCTAGTGCTAGTTTGTATGCTTTTTTTATCATGTTGTTAGTTTTACGCTTTTCAGCTGCAAACCAATTGTGGAAGGCTGCTATGTATGTGATCTGACTGATTACGAATGATTGTATCAGCCGTATGATACTTTCTTCCTTCATACCTTGGTGCTTGTTAGTAATTCGTTTGATTAATCTCATGGTGTTTGTTACCTTTGTGTCTAACTTCTTTACGGTTTCCCTATTTGTGCCTTTGTTCTCGATTACCAGACCCAGCACTTTGAGCTGGTTGACTATTGGGATATGCCACCCGTTCTTGGTGTGTAGCTTGATTTCCTCATGAGCCTTGTTTCTGTCGTATCCTTTGGGAGGCCTGCCTCTAAGTGTGGGGCGGTACAATAGATGCACAGGAAATATTCCGCGAAGACATAAGAGAATATCGTCTGCCCTCGCATTCTGTGCACCGCTGTGAAGCGTCATGAAGGCACTGTCTCGGAACTGGTTGTGCCTAAGCGGCGAGCACGCGCATGTGTAGTACAGCAGGATCGGCAGTCGGCCGATCTTGTACCAGAGCAATAGACGCAGCCCGAGACGACTGCCGCGAATTGTTCCGCGCCCTCAACTGAGTTACATAGTCACGCGCAGCAAACGTGAGAAGCTTCTAATGTTTTACAATACCAATAAGGTGGGGAGTATTGTCCAATTCTTCCGTGAGGCGAAGCTTTCGTGCGCGGCCCTCTTGCAGCAGGAGCTCGTGTGTTGGGTTTGGAATAAGTCCCAAGCCACGAGAACTGACCCAGAAGTAAATGAATCTTCAAGATATACGCGGAGGGCAGATACACACATCCGTACGCCAAATGTCACACCATGTAATTCTCTTCTCAACATACCACCAAGCAGAGATAGGTTAATGGTAGGAAACGTGAGGCATGGGAAGAGGGAAACGCAGTACTAAGCAACTTTGTAGGTTGGGTGATAGCTCATCCTGAAAGTGGATATGTATACGAAGGTTATTATTAACTAACTAACTAACTAACTAACTAACTAACTAACTAACTAACTAACTAACTAACTAACTAACTAACTAACTAACTAACTAACTAACTAACTAACTAACTAACTAACTAACTAACTAACTAACTAACTAACCAACCAACTAACTAACTAACTAACTAACGAACTAACTAACTAACTAACTAAAACCTCAACACATATTTTCGATGTGCAGGTGTCCCTAAAGCACACCTACCTGCAAATCTGCAAATACAATAGCACATTATATTTAACAGATTTCTTGATTTGCCTGATTTTCTACATTTGATATTTCGCTATGTGCCCCTCAGTGTGTACCCATTCTGAGACGAGTGGGTATGTGTCACTGTGACACTATGGGTGACATAATATAACGCAAAAACTACATGAGAATAAAGTTCTGACCTTTGCGGAAGATACACCTAAACATTACATCAGATTGCACGTTGCGTAGAATAAATGTAGACAAAATTGTACACATCACCGTTAGTTGTAAAGTATTTAGCTAACCGCTTCGCTAAAGCTTCCCTTCACGCAGATTCCAACATATGCGTTGGATTTGTATATTTTTTACGTAAGTATGACCTTACGTTAATTCCATTGCGTACAATATTCCAATGGTGCCTATCTGTTCCCTTGCGCAATGTAGCCACGATCCAATAGGTACAAGGGTCTACTTGAAAACACTGGTTGTTGGTTGGATCAGGTCTTCTATATCTTTCTATGCTACAGTGTCTTTCTTTCTTTTTTTTTTTTTGCGTGGCGTTCACTGTGGGCAATGTGAACTGACCTGCAGCAACAGAATGTAACAATTTTCACTTATGACCCAATGTGCAATATTCGCGTACCGTAACGACCGTAACAGGCGTTATTATGCATGGCAGTACCGTATTTGTCTTAAAAATGCCCATACGAAATGCTTCTTGCAGAAAATTAAGCCTGTAAGATCGCCATTGTGCCATGTGTGCAATATTCGAGAACACAAAGCACACTTAATCTATACACTTGAAACCTCTGTGTACAGACGACCGTCCTAGCAAGTGCACTAAAGTACTGCAGGGTACACACTTCCAGTTGCAACATGCACTTGAACCGGGGACAAGTGCCGCTTGTGTGACCCGCGCTGCAAAGGCACATTTAACTTCTCTGCGAGACACTGGTCTCAGTGACATTCTTTAATTTTTTTATGTGTTGTAGCGTGTGTGTCAGGGGTAGTATGTTAGTGTCATGTTACGCGCGTTTTAAGTGTTTGTGTGTGTAGCATCGCATTCGCGTGGAGCAGCATTCTCTAGCCTTTCCGCATGGCAAAGCTCTCAATTTTTTCAGCAAACATGCTCTCTCCTTCAGACAGATCCTTCTCTGATTCGTCTCATCTTTTCTGCTGCTTTTGTCTCTCTCCGTCTGTTTGCAGTAAAACATTTTCACTTAAAACTTATTTTTACATTTAACCTGGCTCCTGTGCCTTACGCAACCGCTCAGCGAATAGCAATAAGGAAATTATGGCTAGCCTCAAACGGTGTCAATAAATACGCAGTCCAGCAGTACGAAATCTTTTCCTGGGATAAGTAAGCACTTGCTAAGTTCACCGGCTGATCCTTATGAACTTTTTCTCCGTATAAATTAGCACTGCGCCTCAACCGCATGCAACGCTCACTGGGAAGCGCGGTGCCTTTGGCGCTCGAGAGAGACTTCCCGTCAAACGTTTCTTGCGCTCGCTTTTCTAGAAAAAACATGCGAAGGGCCAGCGGCCTGAGTTCGACACATATTGAAATGCTGGATCGACTCGGTAGCCGAGACCCTAATAAATTCAATTTTCTAGATGATAATGTTTCAGCGGAGATATCAAGTGGCGACCTTTCTCAGCTCGAAGCATGGCCACGAGTGCGAATTTACGAGAGGCAAAAACATACGGAGCAAAGGCCAAAGTTCTTGGAAAGCGAGGAACAAGCACAAATAGTAATGAAAATGAGGCACCACAAAGATGATGAACTGACCTATCCGACAGGCGCATCAAACACACGCTCAGCAGGGCTGCTGAAACGCCAAGCCACGGGAAATACTGTGATTTTTCATTTAAAAAAAACAGCATTTTTCGAGATCTAAACACATATTTGCATAATATTAATGTTAATGTTTATTTTTATCCTAACACTGGGGAAGGAAGCTGTAATTAAAAGTTGCATTTCGTAGGGGCAGCTCAACAAAGTAAAACATGATCATCAATAAAACGATCCGAATAACTTATAACCAGCATAGGTCTCCATGTCAACTTTGCTGCGACGGCTTCGTAGCACATTTTCAACCTCCTTTTGAAAAACAAGTCACTTGTTTTCTAGTAGCCGATCGGTCGCGCTCAACGTTTTCTGCTCGCTTACTGTGAAAACATGCCTATCACTCGTCGGTGTATGCTATAAAACAATGACCATTGTTTTGGCGTTGGCCAAAGAAGCTATACAACCTTTAACCACATTCAACTTATTGTAAATGTCACTGATTGAAAATGTAAATGTCATGACTTCAATGCCAGGGTAGGCAAGAAGCAGGCTGGAGACAAGTCAGTGGGGGAATATGGCATAGGCTCTAGGATTAGCAGGGGAGAGTTATTAGTAGAGTTTGCAGAACAGAATAATATGCGGATAATGAATACCTTCTTCCGCAAGCGGGATAGCAGAAAGTGGACGTGGAGGAGCCCGAATGGCGAGACTAGAAATGAAATAGACTTTATACTCTGCGCTAACCCTGGCATCATACAAGATGTGGACGTGCTCGGCAAGGTGCGCTGCAGTGACCATAGGATGGTAAGAACTCGAATTGGTCTAGACTTGAGGAGGGAACGGAAGAAACGGGTATATAAGAAGCCGATCAATGAGTTAGCGGTAAGAGGGAAAATAGAGGAATTCCGCGGATGAAGCTACGGAACAGGTATTCGGCCTTAACTCAGGAAGAGGACATTAGTGTTGAAGATATCAACGACAATCTTATGGGCATCATTAAGGAATGTGCAATAGAAGTCGGTGGCAACTCCGTTAGACAGGATGCCAGTAAGCTATCGCAGGAGACGAAAGATATGATCAAGAAACGCCAATGTATGAAAGCCTCTAACCCTACAGCTAGAATAGAACTGGCAGAGCTTTCCAAGTTAATGCACAAACGTAAGACAGCTGACATAAGGAAGTATAATATGGATAGAATTGAACATGCTCTCAGGAACGGAGGAAGCCTAAAAGCAGTGAAGAAACTTGGAATAGGCAAGAATGAGATGTATGCGTTAAAAGACAAAGCCGGCAATATCATTACTAATATGGATAAAAATTATGGGGTTTTACATGCCAAAACCACTTTCTGATTATTAGGCACGCCCTAGTGGAAGTCTCCGGAAATTTCGACCACCTGGGGTTCTTTAACCTGCACCGAAATCTAAGCACACGGGTGTTTTCGCATTTCCCCCCCATCGAGATGCGGCCGCCGTGGCCGGGATTCGATCCCGCGACCTCGTGCTCAGCAGCCCAACACCATAGCCACTGAGTAACCACGGCAGGCATTAGTAATATAGATGAGATCGTTCAAGTGGCTGATGAGTTCTATAGAGATTTGTACAGTACCGGTGGCACCCACGACGATAATGGAAGAGAGAATAGTCTAGAGGAATTTGAAATAACACAAGTAACGCCGGAAGAAGTAAAGAAAGCCTTGGGAGCTATGCAAAGGGGGAAGGCCGCAGGGGAGGATCAGGTAACAGCAGATTTGTTGAAGGATGGTGGGCAGATTGTTCTAGAAAAACTGGTCACCCTGTATACGAAATGCCGCATGACTTCGAGCCTACTGGAATCTTGGAAGAACGCTAACATAATCCTAATCCATAAGAAAGGGGACGCCAAAGACTTGAAAAATTATAGACCCATCAGCTTACTGTCCGTTGCCTACAAAGTATTTTTAAGGTTTTTGCAAATAGAATCAGGAACACCTTAGACTTTCATCAACCAAAGGACCAGCCAGTATTCCGTAAAGGCTACTCAACAATAGACCATATTCACACTATCAATCAGGTGATAGAGAAATGTGCGGAATATAACCAACCCTTATATATAGCTTTCATTGATTACGAGAAAGCGTTTGATTCCGTCGAAACCTCAGCAGTCAAGGAGGCATTGCGGAATCAGGGTGTTGACGAGCCGTATGTAAAAATACTGAAAGATATCTATAGCGGCTCCACAGCCACTGTAGTCCTCCACAAAGAAAGCAACAAAATTCCAATAAAGAAAGGCGTCAGGCAGGGAGATACGATCTCTCCAATGCTATTCACAGCGTGTTTACAGGAGGTATTCAGAGACCTGGATTGGGAAGAATTGGGGATAAAATTTAACGGAGAATACCTAAGTAACTTGCGATTCGCTGATGATATTGCCTTGCTTAGTAACTTAGGGGACCAACTGCAATGCATGCTCACTGACCTGAAGAGGCAAATCAGAAGGGCGGGTCTAAAAATTAATCTGCAGAAAACTAAAGTAATGTTTAACAATCTCGGAAAAGAACAGCAGTTTACGATAGGTAGTGAGGAACTGGAAGGGGTAAGGGAATACATCTACTTAGCACAGGTAGTGACCGCGGATCCGGATCATGAGACTGAAATAATCAGAAGAATAAGAATGGGCTGGGGTGCGTTTGGCAGGCAATCTCAGATCATGAACAGCAGGTTGCCATTATTCCTCAAGAGAAAAGTGTATAATAGCTGTGTCTTACCAGTACTCACGTACGGGGCAGAAACCTGGAGGCTTACGAAAAGGGTTCTAGTTAAATTGAGGACGACGCAACGAGCTATGGAAAGAAGACTGATAGATGTAACGTTAAGGGATAAGAAAAGAGCAGATTGGGTGAGGGAACAAACGCGAGTTAATGACATCTTAGTTGAAATCAAGAAAAAGAAATGTTCACGGGCAGTACATGTAATGAGGAGGGAAGATAACCGATGGTCATTAAGGGTTACGGACTGGATTCCAAGGGAAGGGAAGCGTAGCAGGGGGCGGCAGAAAGTTAGGTGGTTGGATGAGATTAAGAAGTTTGCAGGGACAACCTGGCCACAATTAGTACATGACCGAGGTAGTTGGAGAAGTATGGGATAGGTCTTTGCCCTGCATTGGGCGTAACCAGGCTGATGATGATGATGGTGGTGATGATGATGATGACGAAATGTGACTTTATGTATCCCTGCAGAGTTTGAGAAGAAACCGAGAACAATAAATATTTGAATTGTATGTAATAAATTAATCAATGCCTCCACATTGACTGAAGAAATGCTTTGGATTTGTTGGCAGTAAAGGGTCAGAATATTTTGCACAAGGCATCGCACAACCTTGAGCTGAGAATTCCAACCACGGGCCCTATAGCGTAAAGCTATTCCAACATGTTTTCATTCCAATCTCCTGACGTCAAATTTGCGTAACCGCCGACGCAAGCATCGGGCGGTGACCCACACAGGTTTGGCTGAACAGGCCAATGAAACGCTCTCCTCGTTTATAGGAGGTCACTGCTGTTTGCTTTAAAAACGAATAACATTGCCTACACTGAGCGGCGAGTCTTACGTAATTGACTGGCAAGAGGCCAGGAGCATGCTTAAGTGGAGAGGGATTTGATGCGGTCGAGCCAGTGCACTGAAAATTGATAACATCATGAAAAGGGTGGTGCCGTCGTCTGCGATTGGTCCGCTTTCCCTTACTTTGCTTGAGGTGTATGTCGAAAATCGCGGCGGCATGCAACGAAAGGTTAAGAATGCCACTAAAATGGATCCTCAGCAAAGAAGAGTTAGCAGAGCGAGGTCGTAAACGTGCCGAATGTGCTCGATAACGTTACACGGCCACGCAAAAAGTTTAATTGTATGCAAATAAACATATGCTCTTCGGCGGGTGCGAGTAGGCAGTGCCCGAGCGATCGGCGGCAGCCATCTTTTATTCCTTTCGGAACGGGGCAGCCTGTGGCTATTCAGAAAACAATTCAATTTTATTCAGCATATTAATACATCTTTAACGCGTACACGTCACTTTGTCGCGGTGAGTTCTCGCGATTTTGTGACGTCGCGTGACAGGCAGGTTAAGTGGGTGCAGCCCGAAAACTTTTACCAATAGGCGAGGGATAATGACGAAAAGGCGCGCAATCAGAAATAACTATTGTTCTTTCGTTCGGTCCAATCAGGCATAATAAATGTGTACGCGTCATATCAGATGGGGAGCTATCGCGGTTTTCATGACGTCGCTTGACAGGCAGGCGAAGTAGGGGTGGTTCAAAAAAGTTTTGACCAATCGCGCAGAGCTGATTGCAGAATTGGAATAGACAAGTTTGGAATAGCTTTACGTTATATAGCCCCACGTTCAAACAACGTCACAAAAAACTGAGAGTGTTTTCTTCAGCGAACACATCAGTGCAAAGTTATAAACCTTTTTCAGGAGAACCTAAATGATGAAAAACCTCTTTGACGTTTGAGTTTTTGATGTGACTGCAACACTCTATTGAGTTAAGAGGCTCTTGCCGCTTTGTTTCCATACACAAAATATAGAAATATGGAACTTTTAAAACCCAAGGTTTGGAGAAAACAATGTTGGATGAACGAATTCCACAATGCTGTTTTAACTTTTCTGCTACATTTAGGGGAGAAGATACGTATTTGATTCTGCAGACATTCTTCACTAAATCGCAGCCGACGTGGACGTTGTATAATTTGTTATAATTCATCATGTACACTTCATGTAATGTGGGAACGATGTCTGGTGTTTAAAGCTCGCGGCGTTATGATTAATTGGAAAAAGGACACAACTCAAAAAAAGACAAGGACCCGAGAGAGCGACACGCACACAGCGCTGTGTGCGTGTCCCTCTCTCGTGTCCTTGTCTTTTTTTGAGCTGTGTCCTTTTTCCAATTAATCACCAACAAGCCCAAGCTTCCATTCTAAGTAAGACTCCTTGCCAGCAATAAATTTTCAAAATCGTACCTTACCGCTCTACGTGTAGGAAATAAAATGTATCTCCGCCGTGTCTTCGCGTTCTTTCCCGTTTCTAACCTGCCGGAAGCTGTGATGCAGTAGCGTGATTTCTGTCGATTCTACTTCCATCAATATGTCATCGTGCTGAACATTGGCACCGGCGCAACGGTGTTATCGTTCACCGCTATCATATGAGCCAAGTATCGTAGGTGTAACCACAAATATTTTCCGCGCTGTAGCGGGCTCCCAGTCCGTCACTATTTGCTGTTTCAGTTCTACAAATTTAATTTTTTTCCGTTTTACTCCTCTGAATGCGCTTTAACGAATTCTCGGGACTCGCCTACCACGTCTAAGGTTGACGTTCCTTGTCGCATTTAAAAACGCGCGGCCACTTGCGACGTCTATATTTTTTTTTAGTAAGCGCTCAGGTGGTACGTGGACAGTGGTAAACGTCACGAAGACTATGCGAGACAACCTATACAGGGTTTTTCTACGAAGACTTGAAGTATTATTCAAAAATAGCCGCTACGAAATCAAAGGATGGTTCCTTTGGAGACATGCCGTTAGTGGCGGGGACCACGCGATGACAGGTGATACGGGGTAATTAGTCGCTAATTAACAAAAATTCAATACTTTCTATCCTTTAGTTTCAGCGAGCCCCTCGTAATTGAGAAATTAAAGCGAGCTCTCCGTACAAGCCACATCAACTTTTTGATCTGGAGAAATTTGATTACCCGCGGAACTGTAGCACGACGAATTTCGGCTATCAGATCGCGCCAAACCGAACGAGGCACGCTGCAGCGAGCACGAAGCCGCGACCCTCGAGGCGTGCACACGACACGCTTACCAGCAATCCCACCTACATACCGGTCACGCAGGCGCATTCAAACGACGCACCCGCAGTAACCTGCGTACTAACTGGTAAAAGCTTCACTCTCCAAGCTTGGCACGACTCCGTGAAACGGCAGGCCAAGGCACACACAAGGGAGATACACGAAACGGAACACTGCCCTCCCCCCCATACATACGCACACCTAGCTCCTGCATCTCTGGGAGGCTCGCTATGACCTCCTTAAAGGGCGGAAATGTAATAAACTCAACCGTAAGCTCCGACAATGCATAAATCTACTCAACGAGGAGATAACAGCCTATTCTAAGCATCTCATGCGTGTAACCTGGCATGACACATGCGACAACCTTAACGACGCCTTTTACCTGGCTACTTCATGGCGCCTCATGATCGGGGGCTCTAATCGAACATGGACAGACAAACACAGAAACGAACAACAAGCTGATGAAGCTCCTCGACAGCTACGAGCCTCGAAAGTAACTTTTCATGAAACTCAGAGACACCCAGATCGCTACAGCATCCCATCCACGATACGTGGCTTACACAGGACCAGAACCAGACGACCCAGCTATCACAGGCCCTCGCTGAGTTCAAACAAGGTATGTCAGAAACCAAGGCCAACAAACACCATGGCTAGATCAAATAAATATAGCCCAACTCTGGAACCTCCCAGACTGAGACTTCAATTTCTTCTTGCAAGAAATGAACAGGGTACGGGACACAGGTCAAGTGCCACCACAATGGAAAACGGCAACCGCTATCTTCATACCAAAGCCTGGCAAAACCCCAAACCATCACCTACCTTCGGCCCATTTTCCTGACATCGTGCGTTGTACAACTCATGCAACATATAGCTCTGAATCCGCTTCGCACTCATCTAGGCAGGAACAGCTACCTACCCCATTTTATAATGGTTTACTGGAAACATGTCTCCACCCATGACCCTCGGCTGCAGTCGCACGAGGGCATCAACAAGGAAGACGCACGAGGGCATCAACAAAGTGCAGCTCCATTCAAGGCGATTCTCGCCATCGACCTCAAGAAGACCTTTGATAACGGGGTGCATGACGCCATGCTGCGAGAGCTTGAGACCACGCAGCGCGGATCTAGGTTCTACAATTACGTCAGAGACTTCTTGAGGAACCGTAGTTACACCCTAAGCGTAGGAAATGCGCGCACATTGGTGCACGAATACGCAGCATCCACGTAGTGAATCGCGAACGCGCACATTATTCGGTTGTTGTACACAGGCACTGAACGCTCACGTGTTCGTTCCAGTCCGTATCACACTATGCACGTTCAGCACACACGTTCGGCAGACTTCACGTGCAAACAAACACAATGTCAACTGCGTAAATGCTTAGCAGCAACATAACTGGACAGTCAAAGACAAAGCGCAGAGTTACAAAGTTGGTGCCTCAAATAGCACACCATGAGCGCTGAAATTAACTGGCAAGCGCAACATGTAAAATAAGTGGGCAGTATCGGAGTTAGCAACGTGGCGCGATCCACAATGCTTATCTTCCCATCAGTATCAGGCCACGTGACACTCGCTAGCCACTGGCGAATTTTCTCGATTCTATTCTTTTTTGAGTATTTCACGCTTCGTATGTGGTCAGAGTGATGCTGCGACCGCGTTTTCAATGGGATCAGCCCGCCGTGAAGGGTAGATGATAGGGTGACAGAGAAACGAACGGCATCGCTAGAAAATTGCGACCCAGGTGTTCACGGCTATACGCCCATTCTTATTTCGTTCATTAGCTTGAACTGCTGAGAAAACCAAGTGCTCAAGAAAGAGGAAGAGCAGTGGGAGACTAGGCAACCCTTTGCAGCAACGTGGCACTGCGCCGCCTGATTTTCCAAGCATCGGGTTGTCTTAGTGAATTGAGCTTAAGGAGGGCGTTATTATTATTATTACTTTTCCCAGTGTGTAAAACTCGCAGCACTTGTTACAGTGTGTCTGCTTGCTGATGCGATACGTTGAAAACCGTACTAAGGGCGCTGCTACTTCTAAAATGACGGAAAGATGGAGTCTCTGCAAATGAAGTAGCATATCGTTAGCCATAAGTGCGTGCATCGCATGGATGAAAAACTCCAGGAAATGTGGCCAGACAAACAAAGAACGTTTTTCTTTTTTCATTTTCACTCCGGGAATGAAAAAAACCGGAGCGTCCCGATTCAACTGCGGCTCCAGTCATGCTCTGATGGCGCTAAAGGTGTGCGTTGTGGGAGGAAACTTCACGCGACGTGTAAATAATGAATAAACATTGCATGAAAAAGGAAGACGGTGAGCGGTACGTGCGCGGAATTGCATACGCATTCAGGGATGACTTTATTTGCCCCTTTGGGGCTCAGCGGTTGCCTACGAATGTACTGACGCTCGGGAAACACGGATGCGTATGGATTGCTTCAGCGTCCGTGTTCTCGGTGAGCGCGGAAACGTCATGGAGGGCGAAGAAAGAAGCAGCGCACAAACTTGCCGCCGGAAGCGACAGAACCCGAAATAGGCGTTGGCGGCTACTCGAAGGATGACGCTATCTAAAGAAAAAGCGTAAGCTGATGAAGGGGCTTTAGTCCCAACAAAAGGCCGCTCATGCCAGTGCCCCACGTGATCCAATATGGAAACTGCCGTGTCGCGGCGCTGCAAGGAGTCTATTGGTTCAAACTCGTTTAAGCGGGTGCGTGGTCCCCTCTTTGGGACGTGGGTGTAAACTCTCACAATTACGCACTATGCTGACGACTTTTCATCCCCCTGTCTCTCACACCAGGCATAGAATGTTAGACACATCGGCAGAGAGTAAAACCAGCTGTGGCGGGCAAGTGTACGCAGCGATCCAGCTGGCACATCAACAGGAAGGTGCGGCCGCTGTTGTTTTCGAAGAGCCACTCCGTGATGATGTCGCTATTGACGCGCGATAAACGAGCAAGGCCAACTTCTAATTCCTAGAATTGCCTCATTGTGCGATGGCATCCCCGAGCACATGTGCTTCAGCAACCTTCGCGCATCTGCGCTGCTGGTCGACCATCTTGGACGGCCTCGACAAAACCGCCAAACTTCCGGCGCCACATGCGAAACTGTCCACACGTGTACACCGCTCATTTCTAGTGCCGTTTATGGTGGCATTACCTGAAAAACTGAAAAAAAAAGTTCTCGTGTCATATAAAACGTGTGCACTAATATAGGTGCAAACGTCCGTTATCGGCTAGATCACTTGGAGAATAATATGCCGGATACACATCCTAGCCCCTGCATTTCCTGAATGGCTACGTGCTCGTGCATGGTAGCCCCTGGGCCAATAGGACTCAATCTCATTCTCTCGTTTCGTTATGCTCTGGGTCTTGCTATAGTCAGGGGAATGACCATCCCCACGTGATGTCCTGCTGGCGAAGATGCCACGCCGCCGGCATGTTAGCTATATGATGGACGCTTAGCATGACAAACATTCACCAAACCTCCGCTTTGTCGTGGCAGTGCGCAGAAGAAAATTATCGGCTTGTCAATATACGGGACAGGATAGAAACACTTTATGAAATTTCTGCACCAAATTCGCAGTGTCTGCGAACCCGGCTCCTCTACCTGCAAGGAATGCCTTCCGATGTGACATCGGATAACGCATCCAGCATTTGCGAAGCTCTGCTCCAGCAGGACACATCATTATAAAGGAATGTTCACTAGTGTTTCCACTTTAAAAGCGCCTGAGCCATATCGTGCGCAGAATTTAGTACTCAACTCTACAGCGGTCACTTAGAGCGCGATAATGACTGGGAAGAAAGAGCACTGCGTTGACATGGTCACCAACGGCAACAAATGCTTGGAGAAAAGAAATACGCTCCGCAGCACGTCCGGAGATCCTCTATTGCTGATGCCCGAACAACAAGAAATGCCTGCGGGATCCTTTGCACTAAAAGTGAAGAGCAGTGCTCAAACTTGTCAGCTGTAGTTGATGTGGGTTACACTATCTCAGGTAAACCATGTTTTTTTATACACGACGTCAAAAGTTTACCGGGAGCTAGATCCGAGAATAAAAATTGAATATTTCGCAGACTGGAATTCAGATTTGTTATATGGTAAGTGCTAGCGTTGACAACCAATATCAGGCTGTACTATTTTATTACCTGCTAGTAAAAACCGGGCTGAAGTGTGGCTTCCTCGTGGAATCCGCGTCCGGTAAATTTTTGACGCCGGTTGCAGATAAGAGAATCAGCAATAGGGAGTTACGGCTCAGCGAGCAAGCGTGGACGCCAGTGCGCATGCGCGGTACAACATGCGCTGTGGCTGAGCTATAACTATCTAATATTACACGCTTGCACGTTCGAGGCGTCGAGGCGTTTCGCGTTAGGGGTAGATCTGCCGCCACGCGTAGTGGGTGGAAAGAACAATTGACGGCCGAAGAACTGGCCCCTCTGTTGGAAAATGATATCCTTGGGGTCCTTGGCACTTGTTCTTTTGATTGTCAATAGATTTCTCCACAAAATGCGATTTTTCGCCGAGAATCATAAGAAAATGCGGAGCTGAGGCGACGTGAATCCGCACTCCATGGCTTCTTCGTATTCTCTTTCCGGCAGCTGTTTCCGGAGTGTTATTGCTACAATAATAACTACGTGTAATACGTGTAATAACTACTACCTGCTCATTAAGCAGTCGCGAGTTTTTTTTTTTTTTTAGCAATTCCAAGTGAAGTTTCCGAAAGCGAAACTACGCTTTTACAGGCTATATTCACTTCAACGTGTTGCCGTAGCCTTACGTGTGCTAACATTGTAATGCTGGCACCCATTTACGATACAACTAGTCAATGACATTTTGTATCTCACAGGGAGACCACACAATTCTGGCTACTCACTCTGAAACTCGCGCGCGTACAACAGCATGTGCGCCGCCATGCATTGAGGGACGCATGTGCCGCTCGTTAGCGTGGCCTTTCTTTACTTCGTCATACAAAAATAATCAAATGCAAGAGTCTAATAATATATGACCTTCAATGTTAAGCAATAAATAGGCTGTACTTAATAACCGCAGACTTACTTACAGTAATGTATACTGTATCAAAAGCACCGAGATTTCACCGCCAGGCCACGCAACTTTCAGGTTTTTGAGACTTTCTTTGCCAATTTAAAATTATAATTCCTCGTTAAATCGCGAACAGCGTGCTGAATGCTATCACAATAAGTCATGGTCATTTCACTTTCGTGAACGTCTCACATCCCATCATGGCCAGTTTTCAGTCCTTTTAAGCACTGACCGGCTTCAATTCCACACACGCCACTTCTGCCCTAATGTAACTATCTGTATAAACCAGCAAGCTTCCGGGATTACCCTGGCTCCAAATTTATTTAATGTGCCAGCAGCAGGCTTTCATAACGGGCGCCACGATCTTACCGCTTTCATTGCTCCTAAATAATGGATTTGTGCGATGCGCGAAGCGCTGCCTTCAACGTGTACGCCATGTCCAGCTGCGCCCTCCAAAGTTCTTGCATTGACGCCACCACTAGTGCCGTCTCGCACAATACCCTCGCACTGTTTCTCGGAGGGCTTACTCACAATTCCTGACTGATCACATTCCGCGATATTTTCACTTTGAGTAAACTAGCGTTAGGAGCTGCGTTCCATTGGATTGACGGGAGTTCAGCACGACTGCTCGGCCAATCAGAATTTAACAGCTAGCGGTGGCCCAAAAAGTGGCCAATTCCAAAAACCGCTTTATCTTTCACGCTGCGTTCCAGGAGACTCTTGAGTAATTTAAACATAATCGACACAACACGCATTCAACATCCCTAAACTTGCTAGGGTATTTGCTGTTGTACTTGTTATGTAGAGACAATACCATTTATTATTTTAAAAATTTAATGGTGGGGCTAGTCTTTTCATTACATTGTAATTATGGCGGTATAAAGGCGGCAGTACGCATAGTTTCGAGCCAGAAATGCTTAATAAGCGTTTTCCTCCGACATACATATTGTACTTGGAATCGAGATTCTCACAGGTGTGCATTCACTTTCATCGCATGTGCAGGCAAGCGTAATGATACCGAAATAACGATCTATATGTTTAGCGTTGCGCTCATTGGCGAGATCGTTCGTTTTGCGTCCATAAATACAGTGAAAACACCCTGTCAGCGAGGGCACGCGCGCAGCTGTGTTTGTGGAACGGGGACACAGCAGTCGTAGCGCGACGTGTGCGAGCGAGATATGTTAGGATATATACATAGATTATATATTGAGATATATACATAGATATGTTGGTTTTGGATCTTGAGGCAGAAGGCACGACACAATAATTGTGCAAACTGTCTCTGTGTCGTCGTCCGTTAGCATGATATGGCCGAAGCTGCTCACAATATTACGCCACATTTACTGGCCAACGGACCAGGTACACTTTTGGCTATGATATATATATAGTACTTGCAGTTGCCAAAGTAGTCTCCTATTACGGTTATCCACGTGCGTGAAGGAAGACCGCTATTTAAAGTTATTGTTCAGTAATATACGCGGGATTTGTCGGTTCTTCATATTGTCTACCGGGTTGCCGTTCCACCTTTATAATATAGCCCCAATGTAGACTAGAAGATATCGAGCGCCATAAAGGCTACCCACATACTCAAAGACCTCGCGCACAACACCTGACACTTTTATTTATTTATTTCATTACCTTCGATGCCCGAAGGCGTTACAGAAGGGAGTGGAAAAAAAAATACACAATTGTTGTGATTGTTGGCGGCTAGCATATACAATTAATGATTGCCCTTACTTACATTGTGTGACTCCCAAGAACATCCATAAGGAATGCCCAATAATAAATTATGGGGTTTTACGCGCCAAAACCACGATCTGATTATGAGGCACGCCGTAGTGGGGAATTCCGGAATAAGTTGGACCACCTCGTGGTTATTAATGGGCAACTAAACTACGTAAACGGGTGTTTTTGCATTTCACACCTATCGAAATACGTTCGTCCCGTACTCGTTCGTCCGAAATATTCGTCCCGAAATTTGGCCGCCCTGTGAACGTTAAGGTTTCTTTTTTTTAATTTTTTGAGGTCATCTTTTATATTGTTATCCGAACAGGCCGCCATTGGAATCTCAACCTGGCAACGTTTAACGCTAGAACGTCATCTAGTGAGGCAAGTCTAGCAGTGCTATTGGAGGAATTAGAGGGCAGTACAAGGGATATAATAGGGCTCAGTGAAGTTAGGAGGACGAAAGAAGCGTATACAGTGCTAAAAAGCGGGCACGTCCTGTGCTACCGGGGCTTATCGGAGAGACGAGAACTAAGAGTCGCATTCCTGATTAATAAGAATATAGCTTGTAACATACAGGAATTCTATAGCATTAACGAAAGGGTAGCAGGTCTTGTCGTGAAACTTAATAAGAGGTACAAATTGAAGGTCGTACAGGTCTACGCCCCTACATCCAGTCATGATGACCAGGAAGTCGAAAGCTTCTATGAAGACGTGGAATCGGCGATGAATAAAGTCAAAACAAAATACACTATACTGATGGGCGACTTCAATGCCAAGGTAGGCAAGAAGCAGGCTGGAGACAACTCAGTGGGGGAACATGGCATAGGCTCTAGGAATAGCAGGGGAGAGCTATTAGTAGACTTTGCAGAACCGAATAATATGCGGATAATGAATACCTGCGTCCGCAAGCGGGATAGCCGAAAGTGGACGTGGACGAGCCCGAATGCCGAGACTAGAAATGAAATAGACCTTATACTCTGCGCGAACTCTGGCATCATACAAGATGTGGACATGCTCGGCAAGGTGCGCTGCAGCGACCATAGGATGTTAAGAACTCGAATTAGTCTAGACCTGAGGAGGTAACGGAAGAAACTGGTACATAGGAAACCGATCAATGAGTTAGCGGTAAGAGGGAAAATAGAGGAATTCCGGATCAAGCTACAGAACAGGTATTCGGCTTTAACTCAGGAAGAGGACTTTAGTGTTGAAGCATTGAACGACAATCTTATGGGCATCATTAAAGGGGTGGAGACATCAAAATTTTCGTTCATGCGTTTGTTGATTCAAACGTTGCGTCATGCTTCAGGGAGCACGATACACACAGCGGGATTGATATATATCCGATAAATAATTTAATAATAGCATTATTATACCGAGCGATTTCGGTTTCGATTTCTGGGCTCCGAGGGATGCTATGACGTGACAGAGGAGGAAACGCAACATGGCTTGGTCACGTGGGCCACGAAAAATAGTGACGGAAAACGATGCTGCGTCGTCTGCTCGCGCGTACGCTTGCTCTCCCAGCAGAGGTAAACAACTGGCGATTCGAAGTGCATGTCGCGATTATTATAATTATTGCGAAGAGCGACAACAACGGTAAGAATATATTGCGGCTTGTGAGAGTCGGTGATTCATTCCGAAGCGCCGTAAGCTTTAGCTTTGAAGTGAACCGGAAAAGGCCTAGCGACGATATCGGTGGCGACGGACGATCAGAGGCGGTGAGGCTGCCGTCAGTGCCAGAGTGACCACTCCTCGGTCGCTGATTGGCCGCTTCGTCGTACGACTGCCGCACAAATGGGTCCCGGGCCCGTCCTCTCTACGGCAAGGAAATCTCGCCGTTCGTGAGCAAAACCGCCGTCGCACGGGGGCTCGCCAACGGCAAACGGCGTGCGGCGAGTCTCCGTGCCCGTAACGTGGACGGGCCCTCACATTGAGAAAGGCCAAGCGAACGAGAGACCGCTCCGAGCTGCCGAACTATGCAACTATGCGAGGAGAGAAGCAGACAACACGAACGCCGCATATCCTGGTGCCTTTCGGAGTCGGCCGGCTAGTGTTACACGCAGTTCGCCGTTCGCGGGCCGCCGTGTGGCGTACGTGTTGTCCGCTTCTCTCCTCTTGTGTCCGTGTCTGCACGCCTTACCCCTTCTTTGCATTAAGAAAGGATTTCTATATGCCTGTAGCTCGGTCATAGTGGAGGCTATGCTCGGTCGCTCGGCTCAGCAGGCTCCGTAATCGGCATTTCATCGCTACTCATCATACGTCACGTTTTTGTGCTAGTGTGCTATGACGTCAATATTTTCGTTCCTCCTCTGTGACGTCATAACTGCCGCGCTAGCGATGGGTCTCGACCACGAGAAGGAGTTTTTAATGACTTTTTGGAGCTGAATTAAAATTATTTTGAAATGTTTGCAGCGTCCAATACCTCATTCTGGGTGTCCTTGCATCGGAAGTAGCCTACAACATGCTTTTAATAGCCTCAAAATTTGGTGTCCCAACCCCTTTAAGGAGTATGCAATAGAAGACGGTGGTAACTCCGTTAGACAGGATACTGGTAAGCTATCGCAGGAGACAAAAGATCTGATCAAGAAACGCCAATGTATGAAAGCCTCTAACCCTACAACTAGAATAGAACTGGCAGAACTTTCCAAGTTAATCAACGAGCGTAAGACAGCTGACATAAGGAAGTACAATATGGATAGAATTGAACATGCTCTCAGGAACGGAGGAAGCCTAAAAGCAGTGAAGAAACTTGGAATAGGCAAGAATCAGATGTATGCGTTAACAGACAAAGCTGGCAATATCATTACTAATATGGATGAGATAGTTCGAGTGGCTGAGGAGTTCTATAGAGATGTATACAGTAACAGTGGCACCCACGACGATAATGGAAGAGAGAATAGTCTAGAGGAATTCGAAATCCCACAAGCAACGCCGGAAGAAGTAAAGAAAGCCTTGGAAGATATGCAAAGGGGGAAAGCAGCTGTGGATGATCACGTGTCATGACGCTCTTTGACCATACCTGGCCTTTGCGCCATAAAACGCCACACATCATCATGGGAATGATCAGGGAACAGCAGATCTGTTGAAGGATGGTGGGCAGATTGTTATAGACAAACTGGCCACGCTGTATACGCAATGCTTCATTAACTCGAGCGTACCGGAATTTTGGAAGAACGCTAACATAATCCTAATCCATAAGAAAGGGGACGCCAAAGACTTGAAAAATTATAAACATATCAGCTTACTGTCCGTTGCCTACAAATTATTTACTAAGGTAATTGCAAATAGAATCAGGAACACCTTAGACTTCTGTCAACCAGAGGACCAGGCAGGATTTCGTAAAGGCTACTCAACAACAGACCATATTCATACTCATCATATTCATATTCATCAGGTGATAGAGAAATGTGCGGAATATAACTAACCCTTATATATAGCTTTCATTGATTACGAGAAAGCGTTTGATTCAGTCGAAACCTCAGCAGTCATGGAGGCATTGCGGAATCAGGGTGTAGACGAGCCGTATGTAAAAATACTGAAAGATATCCACAGCCACCGTAGTCCTCCATAAGGAAAGCAACAAAATCCCAATGAAGAAAGGCGTCAGGCAGGGAGATACGATCTCTACAATGCTATTCACAGCGTGTTTACAGGAGGTATTCAGAGACCTGGAATGAGAAGAATTGGGGATAAGAGTTAATGGAGATTACCTTAGTAACTTGCGACTCGCTGATGATATTTCCTTGCTTAGTAACTCAGGGGACCAGTTGCAATGCATGCTCACTGACCTGGAGAGGCAAAGCAGAAGAGTGGGTCTAAAAATTAATCTGCAGAAAACTAAAGTAATGTTTAACAGTCTCGGAAGAGAACAGCAGTTTACGATAGGTAGCGAAGCACTGGAAGTGGTAAGGGAATACATCTACTTAGGGCAGGTAGCGACCGCGGATCCGGATCATGAGACTGAAATAACCAGAAGAATAAGAATGGGCTGGGGTGCGTTTGGCAGGCATTCTCAGATCATGAACAGCAGGTAGCCATTATCCCTCACCTACGTACTCACCTACGGGCTTGAAACCTGGAGGCTTACGAAAAGGGTTCTAATTAAATTGAGGACGACGCAACGAGCTATGGAAAGAAGAATGATGGGTGTAACGTTAAGGGATAAGAAAAGAGCAAATTGGGTGAGGGAACAAACGCGAGTTAATGACATCTTAGTTGAAATCAAGAAAAAGAAATGGGCATGGGCAGGACATGTTAGGAGCAGGGAAGATAACCGATGTTCATTAAGGGTTACGGACTGGATTCCAAGGGAAGGGAAGCGTAGCAGGGGGCGGCAGAAAGTTATGTGGGCGGATGAGATTAAGAAGTTTGCAGGGACGACATGGCCACAATTAGTACATAACCGGGGTAGTTGGAGAAGTATGGGAGAGGCTTTTGCCCTGCAGTGGGCGTAAGCAGGCTGATGATGATGACTTTTATATTAAAGCTAGTGCTGTCCTTAGATTTCAAACAGTTTCACCTGTCACAAATTGCCCGTATTTTTGTCGGCCTTTGTTCATATTTTAGGGGATTTTTAATAGATGTTGAAACCATAGCACGGCCACCTGACCATGCTGCTAAAAAAGTCATTTTATTTTCCTGAGGTCATGTGCAAGCTTCTGCCTTATTGCCGTTCATCAACGTCCTGATTTCCATGTCACTTGAATCCCGTTTTGACTACCACGATCCCAAGGAAGTTGGCAATGATGTAATGGCCATGGGATTGAAGCCGTTTAAATAAGTTCTACCGTGGACACGAGAGCCGCTTCTTCTCACTGCGAATAAAAATGTTGCATTAATGAGCGCCGTTCCTAAGGATAAACGTTCACAGTCTAAAAAATTATGTGGATCCCACCCACTGTGCGAATTGATGTAAGCGAATCTTTCTGTGTTATTTGTTTTGATTGACGTTAATTAGCGGTAATGCTGACGGCGAATGTAGCATTTCTTCAGCGTATATATGTAGTGCAATACGAGAGCCGTGAGTTGATGACCCCAAATGTTACCTTGCGTGCACTACTGCGCTTTGTCTGCGCAGTACACGACATACAGAGAGCCGTGTTTGCTTGAGGAGTTGTTGTGCGCTATTGTTTGTTACTTACGAGAGGGTTGAGCATCGTCATTGCTTCACATGGCACATCGCATGACGGCAGACGTATTGGCAGAATTATGGTGCTCTACGTGCCAAAACGTTATCGGATTATGAGGCACGCCGTAGTGGCGTACTCCGGATTAACTTTGAAACCCTGGTGTTCTATAATGTGCTCCTAAACCAAAGTGCACGACCGTTTAGTCTTTCGTTCCCGTCGAAGTCCGGCTCCCGCTGCGGGAATCGAACCGGCGACCTCGCGCCATGCAATAGTCGTCAAGCTACCGCGGCGGGCACAGAAGTATTGATTTGACGTGCGACCGCTTCAGTAGTGTCGCCTTACGCTACGGTGATAAATTGCTGCTTTGCGTCTGCACGCCCTGCGTCAGTTGTCCGCATGACAAATTTGCATGATGTTTGTTTTTGAGAACGTATCCAGCTTATCCGGACACGGCGGTTTAGTTCGCGTAAATGCCACCACGTGGCGTACTAACCTTAAGCTTTTCAAACTTCTCGCGGTGACGCGTGATGACGTCAACAAAAGAAAAAGAAAATTACCAAAAGCTATCCCTGTTCATTGAACTTCGCCACAATGCTTGTCCCGCCGGCGTTATCAGTGTTCTTGATAAAGCGTAGCCGCTCGTCGCCTGGAAATGACTTATCATCCTAAGAGCGTTTAGTCGCGACGAGCGATGATTGATTCTGGGCATTTGATACGGTTATTTTTTTTTCTTTTCCTTTTTTCTTTTTGATAGTACGGAGTAAACAAGCTGGGCTAACCGCCAGAAGCACTCCGTGGCAGCCTTTCTTCAGTCGGCCCACATTGTTAACATCCGAACATCGCACAGCGTCTACGAGAGACGCTTTCTTGGACGGCTTTTGATTTGGACCTATCGCTTTCATTAAGGTGCCCCCAATTATTTCGCCAGCGACTTCGCTATCCCCACTCATGGGCTACCGCCGCAGCTACAAATCGAGATGTGCTGAAGTATTAAGACATATACATGGATATGTTGGTTCTGCACCTTCACGCAAAAGTCATGACACAAGGATTGAGCAAACTGTCTCTGTGTCATCGCAGGGTGTGAGACCGGGCTAGCTGATATTCCGTGCTGAAGTGACTAGCGCAAGAGTGGACACGAGACACTAAAAAGGCGACAAGCAGAAGCGCAAGCTTCCAACTTCCAGTTAGAAGTTTGCGCTTGTCCTTGTCGCCTTTTTAGTGTCCCGTGTCCATTCTTGCGCTAGTCACTTCACTCTGTGTCGTCGTTTGTTAGCATGCTATGGCCGAAGCTGCTCGCAATATTACGTCACATTTACTGTCACCAGGTCAAGTACACCCTTGGATATGACATATACAGTTCTTGCAGTTAGTTTCCAAAGTAATCTCCTATGACGGTTATTCCCGTGCGTGGAGGAAGACCGCTATTTAAAATTATTGTGCAGTAATATATGACAAATTGCATATTCTCCATCTTATGTACGATGTTGTCGTTCCGCCTTTAAAATATAGCCGCAATATAAGCTATCAGGTATCGGACGCCATAAAGGCTACCCACATACTCAAAGACCTCGCGCACAACTCCTGACGACACTTGTATTCAAGAGTTCTACGACTGCCCAGGGCATCCCTAACGAATGTTACATAACACATTATGAGGTTTTACTTGCCAAAACCACGATTTCATTATGAGGCACGCCGTAGTGGAGGATTCGGGAATAGTTTAGACTACTTGGGATTTTTTAACGTGTGCCTAACCCTAAGTACACGGGTGTTTTCGCATTTCACACCCATTGAAATACGGCTGCCGTGGTTGGGATTCGATCCCGAGACCTCGTGATTAGCAGCCGAACCCAATAAAAACTAAGCAACTACGGAGGGGAAGGAATGTTGGCAGTAGGAGGAAGGTGACAGCCGGCACGTGAGACAATTTGTTCCCATCCTCATTGCGCGAGAGTCGGTACCATCTGTCGAAGAATGACACCGTAGAATGCACTGTAATCAATGTGATGGAGTCCGTGTCCAATATTTCAGACCTGAATCATAGTGTAACTACTGACGACCAGGCATCTCGCTAATACGTGCAGTCGCTTGACAGCTGCCGAGCGCTGGCGTCGGCCACAGGACCTGCTTGATCTCTTTTCAACACTTGCCGACATTCTCGCCTTATTTCGCACCATTGCGTCTCAGCTGAACTGCTTCAACAGGCAATTTATTTGTGCCAAACTTTGGCCACCCTGTCAACATTATGGCTTCTTATTTTTAAGTCATCTTTTATATTTAGGCTAATGCTGTCCTGAAATTTCCAGAGGTTTCACCTTTCCCGAAATCCCCGCATTTTTGTCGGCCTCTGTTCATATATTGGAGGATTTTTAATAGACATGGAAACCATTGCGTGGCCCCCTGACCAAGCTGCTCAAGAAGTCATTTTATATCCCTGAGGTCTTGTGCAAGCTTCTGCCTTCTTGCCGTTCATCAACCTCCTGATTTACCTGTGAACTGTATCCCATTTTGACGACTCCAATCCCACGGAAGTTGGCAACGATATATTGTCTATGGGATTAAAGCCATTTAAATCAATTATACTGTGGATACGACAGCCGCTTTTGCTCACTGTGAATGTAAATATTGCGTTAATGAGCGCCATTCTTAAGCATTTAAATTGATAGTAAAAAATTATGCGGATCCCATGTATGTGCGAATCGATGTAAGCAAAGCTTTCTGTGTTTGTTGTCATTGCCATACGTAATCTCCACAGTGGAGTAGGCAAGCACTCACAGGCACTCTCTAATGAAATGCTGTCAATGTTTGCCTCATTTTCTCAGAAATAAACGCTGAGTGAAATGCTGACGTCATCCTAAACACGAACAACAAGAGCCGTAGTGCTCGATCTTATGATGTCCCTATTCGTAAGCTTATATTTATGATTTTCTTTTTTGGGGGGGTGGGGGGGGCGATGTGCTCTTGTACCCTAGAAATGTCCCTCGGACGTCTCTGATGTGCTCGTTTTTATTCTCAAGTACCCAATGGAAACTCTCATCGCTGCAACTTCATGATGTCCTGGTGGCAGGCCACCATGGCGTGTCGCGCAAGTATGACCACGCTGATTCATTTGGGTTGACATATACTATTTTGTGCGTCATACTTCGCCACATTCATTTTTCAAACTATGCCAGAGCTCGAAAAGGGCGGCCAACTCACTACGTCCCTTTCCTCTGTTTACTTCCACAAAGTGTGTGTTTATCGCTGTGGTTATCAAATACGCCCAGCCGTATGCTACCACTCAAGCCTCTCTGGCGGCTGAGCAACTGAAGTCGCAGGCTTTATTCAACATGGCGTCGACGTTCAATATGGCTATCCTCAATTACTTTACGCGGACTTCACTCACCACCTTCTCTCCAGTGTCACCTCTTACACTACTCGCTCCTGCTAGACACAACACAAACACGCAACGACCTTAATGAAGTATCAATTACACGCTAGTTGACATGCTGTCGATGTATATTTCCGCTGAGCACCGGGATTGGAGCGTGGTCCTGTCTATCCGTCTACAGCCTCGCGCAACATCGCTCGTTACTCATCACGTTTTTTTTTTGTCGACAAGAGCATAGTGTATTTCCTCTGAATGTGCTTTCGGCTTTAGTTGTGACCTTGCACGCCCGCTTATTCTGTTACGTTGACGGTGACCGTTGTCGTCAGGCTGCCGCCTCATTCGGAGCTTCGCAGTCACCAGAGAGCACAGGAAGCTGTCTTCACAAACAAACCAGCGGGATTAGAGCCCATCTCCCAAATGCACCATCTTGCATTTGGGAGATGGGCACGCTAACCATTACGCTACCACCTGCCTCCACCAATTTCTGTTTATCTGCCTTCCCACTTCACGTTTTTGCCTCAGACACAGGCAGAACAGATGCAGAAGCGTAAAAAAAGTAAAGATTGCTTGAGCCGCCAGCTGACACATGACATTAACTTTGGCAGGTTATTCTCATTGGAGCGCATGTAGGCTTGCGGCTGCGTGCAGATTGTGGGTCGGTTTAGCTTTATTGTAAATTTGCTTTCACCGACTTTTATCAACTAGAACTGAAACGCCGGACAAAAATGAGACCTACCGCTTAATACTTTTTCTTGTCTTCTAGGTTTAAATCAAAAACGCTCATTTACATAAACAGTGATTTTTTAAGAAATGGCATAAGGATACTATATTTCGAGGTCATGTCGTGTCAATACGGGCCGGCACCACGTATCGACGAAAGGCATCACAGCGCCGATGCACGCGGCAGGTTACTGAATGAAAAAAACAGGAAACGACTGTTTTTCAGTTCTCGCAACATATTGTACACAGAACACAAGGCACCCACCACCATGACATTTTATTTTTGACAACAGAGACACACAATGGCGGAGTGATATACTTCCTAAAGGGGTTTCATTTTATTTTTTCATCGCAGAACCGCAAGCTCAGGTTGCGTCGCGCGTATACCGCAGCCACGTACTATGGCCGCACTCCTTTTCCTCTAACAATGTGGGCCCCGGCGGCATCACGCGCTCCCGTAGGTGGCGGATTGCACTGTCACTCCAGAAGTTTAAATACATAACCTCTTTGCATAGAAACGACGGCATGATTGTTAACATATTGTTGGCTTGGATATGTTTGGCACGAGGCCCAAGACCCTGTCTTCTAACGCGTTCTTATGTTTGCGTTCGCGTCTCTGTCTTGAAGGGACGCGCACCGTAGCATGCTGCAATGGTGCTTGGGTTGAGCGTATGTAAGGCGAAAAACGCTGTTCTAAAATGTCTGTTCACTAACTTGTGCAGTAAACCCATGTCTATAGTATTCGCGCAGTATAGTAGTAGTATAGTAAGAGTCACGAGTATGGCATCCGTAACCTCAAGCGTCACGTTATGGTCGTAACTTGTCGGGACAGCGTAGTTGTAATCCACAGACCCTGCCACTAAGGAATACGTGGCTAGGCATGGCTGATGAATAAGTAATTGCGAAGATTGGTTTTCAGTAAAGGTTAGTTACCAAGAACGACGGGAGCTTATACTGCCGCAAAGGGCGGATGCTGGGCGGAGACTCCAATCATTTACTCGGCACATCACACATCTACACTGGAATTCAACTGGTTTCGCCAACTCTTGCTTATATTCTCTCGCCCCTAAGCTGCGACTTCACCTGCAGCACGGGCCCCAGCTTTTCCCCTTTGTCCCCCGCTTCTTTCCCAATCTGCTAAGACGTGCTTCCACTGATGCTTGCTCCTCCTTTTTCTCAATAAATGGAGGCATTCATTCATGCATTCCTAAGTTACTGCAGAAAATAGCGTGTCTTTACCTCTATAACCACCCTGTCTCTCACCTGGACTCTCCGATAGCAAAACAAAGTTGCTGTGTTGCAAATGGCTGGGCGTCACATATACAATTTTCTAGGAATGGCCAGTAGCACGGCGGGCAATTTCAGGTGGTTGACGAGACAGTGTACAGAACACCTTCTCTGCCATATCCACACTCAGTGCTCTGCTTCGTGAGCTACTATTAGCCGCTACGACGAAGTACGAAATGAAAGAAACCTAGCTGGGCTGGTCGCGGGCAGCTCTTTTTGGATTCGTGATGCGTCGATTTGAAATATATATATTTCGTATCTAAGCCTAAATGACAGCGATATAGGCGAGGTGAGTTACGGTAGCTCATTGGTTTGGACTAACGACGCTCTTCATGCAGCACTTTCGTCTTATGCGTGTTTGCGAACGAGAATGAAAGACAGGAGGGTAGCACGCCTTCCTGAAATGAAACATTCGGAATAACCCTTTGTTTGGCGGTTGGACATATGTCGAGGGTCCCCGATACGAACCACCTGCAAATCTGTATCACCTTGCAAAGGGGAACTCAGATGAAACGTTGTCAAACGGATAGGCTTTTAATTATCATAAGTATGTCTTTATATAAATTCCTTACCATGAGATGAAAGCCGTCTAATAAGCATTTAAATTTTCTGTGTTATTAAAACGTCGTGTTAATAAAAGGTTGCTGTGCTTTACAGCCCCCTAAATTAAAAAGTAAGTTATGAGAAATAAATTGGTGCGGTAAATGTGTAAACGCAGACGCAAGAGAAGGCCTAGTCCGTTTCCCAGTATTCACTCAATGAAGATGAAGCACCTCTACACTCACGTTGTAGTAATGTCAAGAACAAAACACTTCCAAAAGAGTCAGTCACGAATGTTACGCAATATAATATGTGCTTGCATTGGAAAAGAAAATAACACTCAAACATAACGATGGCTGCGCGCAAAGTGCTTCCTCTGATTCCGATCTACGGATCAAGACGTCGGTTCGTCAGATTGGAATGCTCGTACATTGCAGCGCAATCTCGGGTCGTCAAATGTGATGGAGAATGTACGCCAGCACTCGCTTCACGCGCGCAATCTGATAAGATAACGCTCTTTTGCTATTGAATCCGTGACAACCTACGGCATATTAGAAACACATGCAGGCGCGTCTTGAGCTAACTGATAACTTTGGAACTGCGATTAGACGCTAGACCCCCTCCCCCCTAAAAAAAAGGGTACAGTTGCTTTCAATATTAGCTGAAACTTAGTGCTTGTGGTTTAAAAAGGGCCCCCAACACTGCACAGCGGCGCCGACATAAAGGAAATTCAAGAGCGAACCACTTTCCAATTACTGATATTTATCAAACCAGTATATCGTGGTTCAATGTAGCCCTGTAGTCCAGGGGCCAGTTCTACCACGGGTACTGTGTCGGAGCTCACATTTCATGTGAGAATTAATTGTCACAAAATCATAGTATTTTATTCTTTACATCTTATCATTAGACAGCTAAAATACATCCAGCGAGACCCTCACCTTAATATTTCAGTACTTTTCGTTCTAACGTACATATCCGTGCTGATCCATATGTTACAAAGTACTGAAGATGTACCCAATGCTTTCCTCCAGGAAGCTGTTTTTATTCCTTATGATGCCAGGAAACCGAGCCTGATGCCACCAACGCTCAGAAACCTAATCGGGAGCGCGCACAGTGTTCTCGCACACCTTGTGGGATGTACCGTAGCGCTGAGGTGCTTCTTGTATAATGTATGAGAACCGGTTGTAAAGACAGTCGTGCAAGGTTGGGCCGTGTGTGCTTTCTCGAAGGCAAGCATTTTAAAGTTTCAGTGTCAATACGGCAGTGAACGTGTGCCGCCGAAAGCTTGCTTGGTCGCAGAAGCGATGCATGACGGAATGATGGTGCATATTTAGCGCGTCGCTGGCATCAAGACAATGCGCTGCCGCCAAGGAAAGGAAGACAACGAAAGTGAACAGCTTGGTAGCTGCTCACGGAGCCGTGCCGATGGTGGCGGTGCCATCATGACGAAATCTGAGGCGGCGATATTGATGGCTGAGGCGTTTTTTTTTTCTTTTATTCCTTTTTTTTACACCGAAGTCATCAAGAGTAAGCTTTAACTCGGGCCCAACACCGACGCGGCCTATTCAAATAGATGTAAAACGCCGAAACGCTTTTCTGAGATAACCCCTGGGCCGATTTTAATGAAATTTGGTGGATTTGGGAGAGAAAGGTAAATTCTAGTGACTATTGGAAGCGGGATTTCTTATTAGGGTTTGAATTCTGGCAAATATTTTAAAAAATTCGAAAGTGCGAGAAACACAGAAGCACGAAGTTTATAAATTAATAACTCCGCATCAGGAACCGATATCGCGGTTCTGTAAACAGCATCCTTTAGACAATTGAAAGCATAAAAATCCAATATGCCTATTTATATCTTACGTGAAGTCGTTACGCTGTGAACAAGGGTTGTGGAAAAGCTGTATTTCCACGTTACTATTTTTTTTAGATTCATGCGTAATATATCAATTTTCTCCGCTTTAGATGTGCTGTTAGATGCAATGTACAGAATTGTGATATCAGTTTTCATTCCCGAAAGACAGAGTTGTAAATTTGATGGTTTCGTTTTCTGAAAATTTGCGATTTTTGCCAATTTTGAATATACAAATGATGAGCTAAATAGAAAATTCTAAACCAACAGTCACTAGATTTTAAGTTTTTTTTAAGTGCTACAAACCTTGTAAAATTCGATGCAGTGGTTGTGGAGAAAAACGAATTCTTCTTTTACATGTATTTAGATAGGACCGCCAGAGCTAAAGGTTTCTCTTAAGGGCTACTTTCCTCACTATCGCGTCCGCGTGTAGAGCAAAATCCCGAAGATAGCGTAATACCGGCCTTACCCGCAGCGGAGGTGAAGCAAGCGTTCAGCTCTCCCCATACGTGGGCCGATCCCAAAGACAGTGCAATGCGGGGCCGACATACGGCGGAGGTGCAGTTCGCCATTAAGGGGCCCACATACACAGCTCTGCTGGTCATCTTTCTTCACAGAGTGGGAGGGCACTGAGATTTTTTACTTTTTAAACATCAGGTCATCGACGGCGAAACCAGGGACACCAAAGCCGTCCTTGGGCTCGACCTAGAAAGCGCCTTCGACAAAGTGATGCACTCTGCCATCCTCGCGCAGGAATTCCATCTAAACCTAGGCGAGAGGTCGTACGAATATTTCAAAGACTTCCTCACCGGCAGAACGGCGGAGCTCAGAGCCGGCGACCTGAAGACGGACGAGAAGACATTAGGGAGCCAGAGCACTCCCCAAGGCTCCGTCATCTCACCGATGTTATTTAATCTTGTTATGATTCAAGTTGCCAAAAGACTATGCCAGCTTGAAGGACTGAAGCACACGATATACGCGGACGACATTACGCTGTGGGTGGACGGGGGTAGTGATGCCCGCATAAAATCCACACTACAGACGGCCGTCGACACGATCGAAGAAAGCCTGGAAGGTACGGGACTGCGTTGCTCCCCAAGTAAGTCGGAGCTCCTGCTTTACCAACCGATCAAAACGCACAGAATCAAGAAGCAAAGAAAACACGAAAAGATCAAGATCCGCACCAGGGATGGTAACATAATACCGACGGTCAGCAAGATCCGAGTCCTGGGCATGACGATTGAAGCGCTCGGCAGGAACGGAGACACCGTCACCCGCATCATGGGTAAGGCGGCCAACGCCACCAGACTGCTCAAGCGCGTTACCACCAAGAAGGGAGTCATCAAGGAGGAAAACTTTCATCAGACTTATACAATCCTTCGTACTCTGCCACATAGTGTACGTGGCAGCCTTCCACAAGTGGATGAAAAGCGAAAAGAACAAGCTAGACATCCTAATCCGGAGGGCTTACAAGACACCCCTCGGTCTACCCGAAACTACCAACACGAAACGTCTCCTCCAGCTGGGCATACACAACACGCTCGACGAGATCGCCGAAGCGCAAAGAGCCGCTCAGTTGGAAAGTCTGTCATGAACAAAGTCCGGCAGAAAGATTCTGTGCAGTCTAGGCATCGGATATCACGAACAGCAGGGACCAAAATGCCCCGTCCCCGACCACGTACGACGGAACGTGCGGGTTGACCCCTTGCCGAGGAACATGCACCCGGAATTCAACGAAGGCAGAAGACGCGCTAGAGCGAAGGCACTGACGGACCTGCACGCGGAAGACACCGGCGCCAGATACGTGGATGCAGTCGAATATGCCGGCCCCAACGGCTTCGCGATCGCGGTGGTTGACTCCGGAGGCTGTTAGAATCGCACCGCTGGCACGAGTTGTTGCAAACTCAGCGCTGACACCCGTTGTTGCAATCGGGTCGCAAGCCCCAAGGGTAGCGTTGGCCTGGCGGCCTGGGGCACTGGAAGCATCCGAAGGTCTCGGCAAAGCATGAGTCGACTGGTAACAGAACAACTGGTTTATTCTAACATCGCAAAAGAGCGGGCGGTCAGGTCGACCGAAGTGAGAGACGGGAGAGCACGTAACTCGACAGAAGAAATCGGAGCCTCTCTCCTGGCGTCCGGGGGCAGCTGCTCTTATAGTCTCGGAGTTGAGGGCGAGAAGGAACGTCTCGGGATGAGACCACGTGACTCTGGGCCTGGTCAGACTGAGAGACATGTTGAGACGAGTGTAGTGACGCATCGCCAACCCGGCGACGGACAGACCTCCTCGCTTCTCACTTGGGGAGCTCCTCTCCCCGGCTGCCGCGCTTTGACAAGCGTGGGCACACACACACACACGCACACACGAAGACACGTGGCACTGAAACACGCCTGGACGCGCTTGGCGGGGAGGCGTATCGGCGGCGCTGAACGGGCCAAAATGTCCGCCGCTTTGAACGAAGCCCCGGCGTCCGTTGCATCCGCGCCGGCTATACCGCGCGTCGTAGGCGAAACGTAACAGACCGCCCCGCCGGGGGAGGGAGATCCCGATGGTCAGGGGACTGCATCCGCTGTCCGGAGGGATGTCGCTTGACGATGCTCATAACCGAAGTCGGTCGTCCTTCGGCGTTTCTTGAGCGCAGCGCACAGAGAAGGCCTCGTTCTCTCGTTCAGGTTCACCCAGGACACTGCAAAGTGACTTCGGGAGAGTTGACATTTTTGTTCTCGTTCCCGGCAAGCGTTAGAACTACGCCGAAACTCAACCGCTCAGTCAGCAAGCACGGCACCACCCTCACTAAGCCCTGCCAGGCTCTTTCCCCTTTTATACTACTGCCTAGTTCCTTACAGTAGTTTAGCAGCACTCAGAACGCGTCCACAAATTGGAAAATTGCACGAGAAAGCACATCATCACTTTGAAACACTACACAAAAGCAATATGTTAAAAATCCTGCCTCAGGAAGAAAAACATCAGTAACAAACAATTTTGAGGCTGATTCCCACGTTAGGGGCTTCGACTTAAGCCATCGGCGTTACCGTTGAGACTCCCCTTTTTGTAACGCACCTCAAAGGAATGTTGTTGCAAAGCGAGGCTCCAGTGTAGGAGGCGGCCATTTGTGGAAGAGATGGTCCGCAGCCATTGGAGAGGGCAGTGATCCGTCTCGAAGCATGCGAAGCGGAGAACGCAGCGAGCGACCGTACACTAGCTCAGCTGGCGAAAACCCCGTAGCCGCATGCGGCGCGGTCCGTAATGCAAACATCACCCCAGGCAGACACAGCTCCCAGTCAGTTTGATGTTCAAAACACAATGCTCTCAACACGCGCTTCATGACGGAGTGGAGCTTCTCAACGGAATTCGACTGGGGGTGGTGCACTGAGCTGTGTAACAGCTTTACCCCGCACCTTTCGAGAAAGGCTGTCGTCAAAGCGCTAGTAAACACTGTGCCCTGATCTGATTGGATTTCCGCAGGAAAACCAACTCGCGCAAATATGGACAGTAGTGCATTGACTATCTCAACTGAGCTGAGTTCCTTAAGCGGTACTGCTTCAGGGAACTTTGTCGCTGGGCAGATCACAGTCAAAATGTGTCTGTACCCCGTGGCTGTTACCGGCAGAGGTCCCACTGTATCAATAACGAGCCGTCTGAAAGGCTCCGTAATGATAGGTACCAACTTCAACGGCGCCCTCGATTTGTCCCCTGGTTTGCCCACCCGCTGACAGGTGTCACATGTCTTCACAAAGTGGTCTGCGTCCCGAAAACACCCTGGCCAATAGTACTCCTGCAAGAGACGGTCCTTAGTTTTCTTCACTCCTAGGTGTCCGGACCACGAACCCCCATGCGACAAGCGCAACAGATCCTGACGATAGCATTGAGGCACGATCAGCTGATCGAACTCCACTCCCCTGCGGTCTAGATACTTCCGGTACAGGACCCCACCTCTTTCCACAAAGCGAGCATTTTTCTTGGCGATACCTTCCTTGACAATGCAGCGGATGTTTTCTAGGCTGCCATCCTTCTTTTGCTCGGCTATCAAAGCCGACCGGCTGACTTTTAGCAACCTGTTAAGTCCATCTGACGTAGGCGCGATGAGCAAATCTGCAGATAGCTCTTCTAGCTTTCCCGTGTCGGGCATTTCCTCTCCAGTATCTGGTGCCTTCAACGCTACAGGCTCAATTTTATTCAGTTCGGGCGTGCTCTGAATATCAGCTTGCTGCGCCTCTGACCCTTTCTCATCGTACGACAACGTCGGTCCCGCAACTACCGCCTTTGCAGCGAGCTCCCGAACCTTCGATCTGGTTAAGGCCTGAACGCTAGCCTCACCAAACAAAAGCCCCTTCTCGCGCAGGAGGTGATCGGACCTGTTCGAAAATAGGTACGGGTACTGGGGGGGCAGCATAGATGACACTGCCGCCTCCGTCTCAAGCGCTCCGAAAGGTCCTTCAATCAGCACTTTTGCTACGGGCAGACACACGCTATGAGCTTCCACAGCTTGCTTGATCCATGCGCACTCGCCCGTGAACATATCGGGTTCTACGTAAGAAGGGTGAACTACATCCATTGTAGCTGCGGAATCGCGAAGCACTCGGCACTCTTTCCCGTTTACGAGGAGGTCTCGCATGTAAGGCTCTAGAAGCTTCATGTTCTCGTCAGTGCTGCATAATGACAAAAACACGACTTTTGTTTTTGTTTCTGGACACTGCGCCGAAAAGTGACCCGGCTTCTGACACGTATAACAAACGCGCGCTTGCCTCGTCTCGAACCGCTTTCTGCGTTCGGCTTCGGCTGCCGCCGTCTCCTTACGTTCGGTCGGACACTGCGCCGAAAAGTGACCCGGCTTCTGGCACGTATAACACACGCGCGCTTGCCTCGTCTCGAACCGCTTTCTGCGTTCGGCTTCGGCTGCCGCGGTCTCCTTACGTTCGGTCGGACTGCTTTCACTCGCATCCGCACTACGTGTATCCCCCTTTGCTCTCATGGGCGTGAACTTCGGCCTCTCAAACTTTGAGCCAAATTCACCCTTTTGACCGTCCTTAGCTCCACGAGCCCGACGCGTCACAAACTCTTCGGCTAGCTCAGCGGCTCTAGCCACCGTACTAACGTCTGGCCTATCCAAGACCCAGTACCGCACGTTCTCAGGTAACCGACTATAAAACTGTTCCAGCCCGAAACACTGCAGAACTTTCTCGTGGTCACCAAACGCTTTCTCTTCTTTGAGCCACTCCTGCATGTTTGACATAAGCCTGTAGGCAAACTCTGTATATGACTCACTTTGACCTTTCTCATTTTCCCGAAACTTCCGACGGAACGCCTCCGCTGACAGCCTGTACTTTTTTAGCAGACTCGATTTCACTTGGTCGAAATCCTCTGCCTCCTCTCTCTTCAAGCGAGCGACTACGTCGGCCGCCTCGCCGGGTAACAAAGTGAGCAAGCGCTGTGGCCACGTTTCCCGAGAGAACCCCTGCTTCTCGCACGTTCGCTCAAAGTTCACCAGGAACAAACCAATGTCCTCTCCAAGCTTAAACGGCCGCATCAGGTCAGTCATTTTGAACAATACTCGTTCTCCTGCACCGTGTGCCTGACTTCCATTACGAGCGCGTTCCATCTCTACCTCGAGACGCTTCATTTCCAAAGCGTGTTGACGGTCGCGCTCTTTTTCTTGTTGCTCTCGCTCTATCTGTTCTTTACGTTCACGCTCCTGTCTCTCTTTTTTCTCTTTAAGTTCGAGCTCATGTCTTTCTTTTTGCTCTTTAAGTTCGCGCTCCTGTCTTTTTGCCCGCTCCTCAATGGTCTCAAGGCATTCCGACAGCTCGTCATCCTCAGCCTCTAACTCAAGAATAGCCCTTAGCAGTTCCGGTTTTCTGAGTTTGTCTGAGACATCCAGACCCAACTCTCTTGCAAGCTCCAGCAATTTCGGTTTGCGCAACGACTTCAAATCCATGGCTGCTCTGAATGCTGCTTTCTCTACTGCCTACTATTGTCTTGCCGCAAACTAACCCGGCAGCAACGGCAACCACAATTACCAGCTCTGTTTCTGACACTAACAAAAGCCTGGCAAAACTCAGAAGAAGAAAGTCCCGCACTCACCAAACCTCGCAGCCAAGAATTCAGCGCAGTCGTTCCGCTGCAGGCAACCAGTCATCACACAGGGCTCGTTGCACTGCTCCCGGATGGTCGTTGTGCTGCTCAGCATACAGTCAACCGCATCTCTTCGCTGCTGGCCTCCGTTGTCGCGATCTCACCGCTGGCAACCAGCTGTTGTTAGAATCGCACCGCTGGCACGAGTTGTTGCAAACTCAGCGCTGACACCCGTTGTTGCAATCGGGTCGCAAGCCCCAAGGGTAGCGTTGGCCTGGCGGCCTGGGGCACTGGAAGCATCCGAAGGTCTCGGCAAAGCATGAGGCGACTGGTAACAGAACAACTGGTTTATTCTAACATCGCAAAAGAGCGGGCGGTCAGGTCGACCGAAGTGAGAGACGGGAGAGCACGTAACTCGACAGAAGAAATCGGAGCCTCTCTCCTGGCGTCCGGGGGCAGCTGCTCTTATAGTCTCGGAGTTGAGGGCGAGAAGGAACGTCTCGGGATGAGACCACGTGACTCTGGGCCTGGTCAGACTGAGAGACATGTTGAGACGAGTGTAGTGACGCATCGCCAACCCGGCGACGGACAGACCTCCTCGCTTCTCACTTGGGGAGCTCCTCTCCCCGGCTGCCGCGCTTTGACAAGCGTGGGCACACACACACACACACGCACACACGAAGACACGTGGCACTGAAACACGCCTGGACGCGCTTGGCGGGGAGGCGTATCGGCGGCGCTGAACGGGCCAAAATGTCCGCCGCTTTGAACGAAGCCCCGGCGTCCGTTGCATCCGCGCCGGCTATACCGCGCGTCGTAGGCGAAACGTAACAAGGCAAAGTGCGGGCGACCGCCAGCACATCGAGCAAGCAAGTGGAGGAAGCAGAAGAAATAGCCATCGCCCTGGCCATCGTAGACCGAGAATCTCACATGATCCTCAGCGACTCCAGACAGGCAGTGAGGAACTACGCCAAAGGAAGAATTGCCCCAACGGCGGCACGCGTCCTGCTCCGACAGGCAGACCGCGACAAGAGGACTCGAATCAAGTGGTTCCCGGCGCACGCAGGATAAGCGTCGGAGAAGCATGCCAATCGCAATGAAACGGCACGCGCCCGAGCGCGAGGACTAACCGGCCGCACCCAAGGCAACGGCTGCCCGCTGTGGTTCAGCGCCAAAGACCGAATGACCAAGCCTTTCGGCTGGCCCGCAGACTTCTCCCGCCGCCCTGCAAAGGGCTGAGCAAGTCGCAGGCCATGCTGTTCAGGCAACTACAAACGAGAACGCTTCCAAGCCCGGCGCTATTGCATAGGATGTACCCAGAATCGCACCCCCATGACAAGTGCAGAGCGTGCTGCAGGCTGACGGCCACATTCGAGCACATGCTATGGGATTGCTCCAAACATCCAAGCGAAGCTAACTGAGGACGTATACCACCGAAGCTGGAGGAAGCAACGCGGAGCGACGACCAAGAAAAACAACTCCAGGCCGTCCAGCAGGTCATCGAGGCGCTGGCTAGGCAGTAGCCTGGCGAGCCGGCAACGGCGAGCGGGGATCCTCGTAGAGCACCCGCCACGACGACGACGTAGGCCACGTCCGAAGCGCGCCTTCGCGCTTTACTGCAGGCTCAATAAACGTTTTCCCAATCCAATCCAATTACTTATCCGCGTTTGTCCTGCATGCGTCTGCGATGAAAACAAGAAGGAGGTATGCATAGAAAATCTGAGGTGGCGGCGGCAGGTGGTAGCGCAGAAGTTAGCATGCCCAGCCCCTGCACGTTCTTATATCTGCATTGACATGGGTTCGTGGTAGTGATAGCGACCAAAGCTCTACTTTTTCTGCGCGCTCTAGCCATTGTGAAACTAAGGATGTAGTTAGCATGCCCAGCCACTGAATGCGAATTGCAGCAGTTACGAGTGGTGGAATCCCACTGGGGCTGATTGTGAAGAAAGCTTCCTTTCTTTGTCCACTCTCGCGATGGTGAAGCTAAAATGAGGAGGAGGCCTGACGGACACAACGTTGATGGTCACCATAACAGAATGGATGGACGACCTGCTGAAAGGACAAAGCACACCAAGTTTTTAGCGCTTGTCCAAGAGTAAAGCGCTACAATGACTAGTATGCCGTCATGGGGATGGTAGGCCGAACTGCTTCTCACTGCTAACACTGGACTGATACTAAGAAAATACTCCGTTCGCAGACACCACGCTACACTAAAATTAGAAAAACAATATCAGTTTATAAACTGATAGTGTCAATTATCTGGTGTCCTTCTTGTGTGTGTGGAGGGCATAAATGTCCTGGCAATGAAATGGTAGTATATTTGTTTATGCTGCAGTTGCGCATAAACAAAACTCGTTGAAGTGATCGGACAGCGATCCCGCAGCGGAGAAGACCAACCCACAAACTAAAAATAATTGCTGGTTTCAGATCTTCCAATGTACTTTGCGCTTAGCTACTATCTGTAATATTTTTTTTTCTTTTTGGGCTCTTATGAAGAGGAAAACTCCACATTACTACAATATCAACAACAGTACACAAAATAGACTGGCTTTGAAGCTGTGACCACGCAGCGCACTTTTGTGCATTCAGCACATGTAGTATTGGGGCAACACGTTTGAGCAAAATGATTAGGTTTTCGGTCAAAGCATTGTGACAGGCGGGAAGAAATCGTTGTCATGCCCGGTCGAAACAATGTCATCTGAAATCTTATTTACTTATACATATATTTTGAAAAATCACTATAAACCGTTATACATTTGCTTCGTATGAGTTATATACTAGCTGGCCTCGTCAATCTCAAATATGTATTCTCTTTGCGGGAGAAGGCTTTCGTGAAAAACGACGCAACATAACAGTGAAACATCCAGCAAGGTTCCTATCCAGATGATTGACGAAATTGTGCACTGAGAACGTGTCGACTAGCGTACGATTGAAAGTTGAATTATGATCGTTGTAAGCTTGTGTTGCGTCTAGCACGAGCGAGTAGTGTTAGCGATGACATTGGTGTGAAAATGGTCAGCTCGGTCTGCGATTTGTTCTTGTGCATCTCCACATTGAACGTCGCAGTCGTCACGATGAGAGCACTCCTGTGACATTATTAGCTCAGTGGGCTGGGAAGGCTCGAGTGGTAGCTCACCTTAAGGGGTATTGGGTAACAATTATTAATATACGTATTTTGCGATGATGAAAAATATGCAGAAACACCACTGGTGTTGTCTAACTATTGGTAAACAGGCCACCAAATTTCAATTGGCCCACCCCAAACATTAAGTAGCCCCCCCCCCCCCCAAATTTCAAGTAGGCACACCCTCAAATTTAAATTGGTCCACCCGCAAATTTAAAGTCGGCCACGCCCGATTTTCTTTTCGCCCAGCCTTAAACTTCAAGTTGGCCGAATCCCAAATATCAATTGGGCCACCCCTAATTTCCACGTTGGTTCCCGCACGAATTTCCATAAGTCGTCCTCCAAATTTCGAGTCGACGCACCTCAAAATTTAGGTTGGCCCACCCCCATATCGCCCACAAATTCTGATTGGCCGGCCCCGAGATTGCCCCCACATTTAGGTAGGACCAACGCCATATCACCCCCAAATACAGATTGGCCCGCCTCCACAACACCACCAAATTTAGGTTGGCTCACTCCAATACAACCTGCAAATCGAGGTTGGCCCACCCCCATATCTGCCCCAAACTAACGCTGGCCCACCCCTCAATCACCTCAAATTTAGGATGCCTCATCGCAAATCACCCACCAATTAAGGTTAGTCCACCCATATATGAACCCCCAATTCAGCTTGGCCCAGCCGCACATCACCCCCATGGTTAGGTTAGCCCGTCCCCATATCACCCCCAAATTTAGGTTGGCCCATCCCCATATCATCCCCAAATCCAGGTTGGCCCACCCCCATATCAGCCCCAAAATTAGCCTGGCCCACCCCTCTATCACCTCAAATTTAGGATGGCCCACCGCAAATCACTCCCACATTTAGGTTAGCCCATCCCCATATCACCCCCGATTCAGCTTCGCCCAGCCCCACATCACCCCCATGGTTAGGGTGGCCCACCCCCAATATCCCCCCCCAAATTTAGGTTCTTCCAGCCCCGTATCATCCCCAAATCCAGGCTGGCCCACCCCCCATATTCCCCCAAACTTAGGCTTACCCACCCCTATATCACCTCAAATTTAGGTTGGGCCACCCCCATATCAGCCTCAAATTCAGCTTGGCTCATTACCATTTCACCCCAAACTTAGGTTGGGCCACTCCCATATCACTACCAAATTCAACTCAACCCATCCCTGTATCACGCCGAAATTTATGCTGATACCACTTCCAATTTCAAGTTGGCCACCCCACCCTTTTTACATAGACCGATATATTCATATGGAAAACGCGTCAAGTTTTTTGGCGTTACAGAACAGATTTTGCACGATTTTGCTACCAAATTGCTGGGGTGCTCGCCAAAGAATGCTGCGCAATAAAAGCAACTGCACCGAACGAGCGACGCCATATGTTGATTCTAAATACTGACGGCTAGCCAAGTTAGCTTCTCTGTAGAGCGACCGGGGTAGACACAGCACCGGACATTTATTCAAAAGGTTTTTTTACGGCCACACCTACGGATTCATACCACTTGGCTGTAGGGAACACATTAACAGTAGCTATTAATCGACACGCTGCACATCTTTTCCTAATTGGTGCATTTCTTCTTTCGATGAATCTTTAGAAATAATTAACGTTCGGGCAGCGACTCAGCTTAGCAGACCCTTTGTTCAGCACGAATGTTGCGTAGGAATGGCATTGGCCACCGCGTGGCATTGTGGCCCAGGTGGACCTGATTCGCTCGGAGTATGTGTCATTAAGGACAGGCGAAAGTCGAAGAAAACGGACCTTCCAGAAGAACGCAATAAGAATAGCCATTTTGTTCTCCCAGGTTCGACGCTACAAAGCACGAGAGTTTTTTTTTTGCATAACACAAAGCTATGCGCAAGCTTCGAGTTATCATGTCCAATGAATAAAATCTTCATAAATGCGATGACTTAACCAATGAACACGACACTGCTATGTTTTAGGAAGGAAAAATAGAAAACATATTTCAAGAGAACCACCGGAAAACCCGAACCGAAAGCAAATCATGAGTTTTGTGTTTCTGCCATCTGGTGGGAGACTATAAAATTATGGCCTATGTGGCTTTAAAAAAAACTGCGCCGCTGAAAAACCAGAACCGAAAGCAAGTGTTTGGTTTTGTGTTTCTGCCATCTAGTGAGAGACTACAAAACTAGGTCCTATGCGGCTTAAAAAAAACCGAGCGAAGCGGGAATCGAACCGCGGCCAACGCGACGCGGCACTGAAGGTGCACGCGACTCTACCACGCGGCCACGGCTTCCAAAGCTTCGCCCAACGGTACGCTCATGTTTTTATAGATACCACGTGAACTTTCACCATTCTATCCACCTGTTCTCAAGGCTTGCATGTTAGGATAAGGGTAAGCGCGTTGACGTTCAATATGGCTATCCTCAAGTGCTTTTCGCGGACTTAGCTCACCGCTTTCTCTCCAGTGTCATCTCTTACATTACTCGCTCGTACGAGACACAACTCAAGCACGCAACCACCTTCTTGAAGTATCGTTTACACGATAGTTGACATGCTGTCGATGTACATTTCCGCTGATCGCCGGGATAGGAACGTGGCCCTGTCGTTGGTGACATATCTGTCTGCAGCCTCGCTCAACAACACCACTCTTTATTCATCATTATTCATCGCTTTTTTTTTTTTCCCGGCAGGAATATACTGTATTTCCTCTGAATATACTTTGGGCTTTAGGTGAGATCTTACACGCCCGCTTATGCTGTTACGCTGACGGTGACTGTTGTCGTCAGGCCGCCGCCTCATTCTTAGCTTCGTCATCACCAGAGAGCACAGAAGTCTGTCTTCACAAACAAGGCATCGGGATTCGAGCCCATGTTTTTTCAGCATTCTGCATTTGGGAGCTGGGCACGCTAACCATTACGCTACCGCCTCCTCTACCATTGTATTTTTTTCTTGTTTTCTAGGTTTAAACCAAGAACGCTCATTCCTCACTTTAAATCTAGCAACAGCTTTATCATCAGCGACTTGAACGCTCATTTACACAAATAGTGATTTCTTTAAGAAATGGTATAAGGGCACCATATCTCGAGGTCATGTCACTGTCAATACGGGCCGGCACCACGTATCCACACTGTAAACAAGAAAACACCCAGATGGGCGTTTTTTGCTTGTCCTCTAGCGCATTCCCTTTTGTACATCTTTTTGCTCCCATTGAAAGGGCGTACGATAAAACTCCCATTGACGTGGGCATTAATTGGGCACACAACGGGGGTACCTAATACGCCCACTTCACCCCCCCCCCTATTTGACTGGGAGGTACAATGGGAGTATTGTGAAGGAATTAAAGGCATTTTAGTTTAGGTGCGGCAAGCTCGTAGCGAAATGCATGGTGGCGCGGGTCACGCGCTTACGCAGTACCAGACGGAACACCGCAGGCCGAAATGTCGAACGCCGGCGATCAAGGCTCAAGGGAACTCGGCCGTCCGTGAGCTGCCACCCGAGCAGGCGTCGCACCTGCTCGGAGCGAACGCCGGCGTCCGACACCTTGGCCTGCGGTGTTCCGTCTGCTGCTGCATAGGCGCGGCGTACCGCCACGAAGCATTTCGCCGCGGGCTCGCCACACGTGGTCCAATCGACGGCACAGGGCCACCGCTGAATCGACCAAGTCACGCGCACACGTGGTCCAATGGCGAATGAACCCGTCACCGCACGTCTTCATTTTTTTTCCCTTTCGCTGATCACAGAGCCCCTCTTTGCAAAGCTTTTATACAGTCGTCCTAGCTTATCGGCAGTGCCTCCGAGGCCAGCAAACGCCTTCGAGAGCAGTTGCTACTTGCTGAAAGGAAAAATGCACGAGACACACTGACAGTGAAGAAAATTTATTTTACACCAAATGTAAGAAATATAATATGTTCACTTCCGGGCCCAAAAGAAAGCACATTTCTGCCCCAGTAAAACAATTGTCTGGATTTTAAAAAAGAGCACTGTACATTGTAAGCATGCCAGTTGCTAGTATTCTACATGTCCTAACACAATGAAATTAGTAAATGAAAGAAATGCTAAGAAATCGTATCTCCTTTCATACTGAACTGTAACTACAGAGCCATGTGTTTGAACTGTTACTTTGTACTGACACTCCACACTTTTGCACAGACTATATATTGAGCTCGCTTGACTAAGAGTAAAACTTCATTTGGCCTAGTTGGTACATAATTCTGAACTTAAAACTTACAGCGCAAACACCTAAGACGAACCGCAAAAGGCAGATACGACAGACGCTGGCGCTAACTGACAACTTCTTTATTTCTTCGTCGTCGATGCATATATATGCCCTAGGCTATACAACTGCACAGGCGCACACATTACATTACAGAGATCTCCCAAATTATCACATATGCAAACGTAGGCACTCAAATTCAGATGGGTGCAGGGACAAAGCTATGTCACTGATGCAATTATCATTTTGCCTTTTTATGTGGTAGGCCTCTAAGGCGCAAGCTCATTCATGCTTTTGCCAAGAATCGACGTCCCATCAAGTCGTGCCTCACAATTTTTGCAAGAGTTTATATGCGCAACAATGTGCACTCTTCTATCTACATTTTTGTTTACTTTTTGTGCATGTTCCCTGCGCGGTCCCTTAAACACATAAGGTCATCTATCAACTCAAGAAAATTGCTTGCAGGCATAGTGTTCCTTTGGCGTTTTCTGCACCGAACAAGCTTTTAAAGCTATGCTCCCGCACCTGCGGAGAGGGCAGAGGAGGATGCCAAATTCGGCATGATGCTTCATACGTGTTGTGCGCGGTCGGCGTGGTTTATACCATTCACTCTCATGTGGTAAGACATAGCTTGGCTAGATAGGGCATTGCGTCAATGAGCGACTCAGGGAACATGCGCAACAAGTAAACAAAAATGTAGATAGAGGAGCGCACCTTGGTGCGCATATAAACTCTTGCAACAATTCTGAGGCACAACTTGATGGGACGTCGATTCTTGGCAAAAGCAAGAATGAGCATGTGCGGCTTGCCTTAGAGGCCTACCACAAGAAAGGCAGGGCGATAATTGCATTAGTAAGATATCTTTGTCCCTGCATCCATCTGAATTTGACTTCCTACGCTTGCGTATGTGATAATTTGGCAGATCTCTGTAATGTAATCTGAGTGCCTGCGCGGTAGTGTGGCCTAGGGTTTATATTGCATCGACGACGAAGAAATAAAGAAGTTGTTAGCACCAGTGTGTGTCGTATCTTCCTTTTGTGGTTCGTCTTAGATGTTTGTGCTGTAAGTTTAAGTTGCTTGACTAAGCCATTCCTAATTAACAGTGGCTGGTATAATGAGGCCGATCAGTTGTATTTTGCATGGACTAGCACACAAATATGATAAATGTCAAAGTACTAAATTAAGAAATTGGGACTCATCACAAACGAGCTACATAATTTAGTGCTGGATTTCTGAGCAAGCTATTAAAAATTATTGTCTTTTACGAACCAGAACCCACCTTCTGATTATGACACATGCCATAGCGAGTAACCCCGAATTAATTTGGACAACCTAGGGTTCTTTAACATGCACCTAAGTACATGGGTGCTTTTGCATTTCGCTCCCACTGAAATGCGGTTTTGTTTAAGACTACATTTACGAAAGTTCCAAACACGATCCCCCCTATATTTTTACAGTGGGTGCTCTTTAAATGGAGCCGCAAGGTGCCAGGGAAATTGGTTCCATTTACCAGGCATTATATTTACTGAGAGACATTGCAGAGGGCCAACCAATTATCAGGATGGTGTCCTATTTAAGCGGCAGTTTCGAAGCGATTTTCGTTTATTGAGGTTCCACTGTAGTCCATAATAGTGGATGAGTTGTGTTCTGCATGGACACATTAGCATGGCTACCATGTTTAGTTGAATATTGTGCAAGCAGCAACATTTCACTGTACCCAGTGCAATATATAAAGCCAGCAATGTAACATGTTGCAAATGCAGCCACGAACAAGTACCTTCCCTGATCATATCCAATAGCAGCATCTTTAGACGAAATTAGTCATGCTTTCTCCCGTTTAAGTGCCTTGTTTTCAGAAATCAGATCCTCCTTATCACATTGACCTCCAATTGTGTCATTCCCCGAGCTGAGGTCATTTGAGATTGCATTTAATTGCCCTTCAAATAGCATATTGGTCTTATTTAAAAAGCACATGGCATCACAGTGACCACCTAGACATAGAATTCGAGCTGCAACACAGTAGCAAACATTCTGAGGTAGAAGCCTAACTATTCTTTTGAATTTGGATGCATGCTCAAAACACTGCTATGCAATTGCAGACAGGGCTGATAGTGTAGCAACCAGGACAGATTTAACGGACATAAAGGAGCAAAATTGTGTAAGCTTCGAATTATTATTCTCTCCGAGGAACCATGCTGTCCAATTATAAAACGGGGATCAAAATAAAGTAATTGGATAGCAAATCTGCATTTCATTAAGTAAATAAAATACTGTTCATGCTACCTTCCAGGGTGCACACTACATTCCCTTTCCTTGAATGTGAATTTGCTACCTTTCCATGGGTTACCAAATGTATAGGTGTATTGTTGGTCAAGGGTGGTGGAATGGATATAGGTCTCAGGCTAGAGGAAATATTTCGAGAAGGAGACTTGCCAGGTTGAACAACGAATGTCTCAGGCTGGAGCCATTTGGTTCTCTTGCAAAGATGTTGCCTCTAGCTTGAGACTTCCTTTGTTGGACAACTGTTGATGACTAATTTCGCCATCTTTTCATTTACCCTCGTCTTATTCAACCTATTGCTCCACGCAGGAGCTGCACTTTCTTTAAAAAATAAAGATATTAATGAGCTCAAAGGCTTTGTGCATGGCTGCATCCCCAAGTGCAAAAATTTGTTTTCAATGAATGACAGAGTTGGTACCTTTCTTGAGAATTCAATAGAAAGAACCAAAAATTAAGCTAACAGACTGGTTATGACGACAAGTAAACATGAATTGATGTGGAGTGCCATTTCTTCATTTTGCACCAGGCTTGGGGCCAGCCAGACTTCTTCCTAAAATTGAGAAAATTTTTCTAATGAAATACATATTAATAGCATTCTCTTCATAATCTGAAAATTTAAAAACATGGTTATTTGGTTATTCATATTTAGTTGGGAACAGTGCGAAGGACACTGACGAAGTAAGGGCTTATGCAGTAATGCCACATAGTGCTGGCTGAGAACAGATTCAATTTTAGAACAGACAAACAGTTAAGTACTTTGGAATGCTTCCTAAAAGCCATAAAAAACCAAAGCAGGAAGCAGTTGTACAAAATAATGTATGTGCATGAAAAATGCATCTGATCATCGGTTCGCAGACATGTATGACATTTGCTTGTCAGTTAACAAAACATGTTTTACACTGAAACATTTCTCCTACAATTTGGCAATTCTGTGGGCTTTCATTATTGCTCGGGTCAGTTGGTTGCTGTTGTTACTGCTACTAGTGTACGGTGAAGTGTAATGTAGATGGGCAAGTGCTACTGACAACTATGAACATTGGCAAATTTTGCTGCACCAGGATAACGCATGCATTGTCCCACTGCAGCGAAACTTTCCAGTAAACATTCACAGTTGTCTGTAGCACTTTCCCATCTGTCTCGCCTCACACTGTTCCATCTATAGCGCTTCACCATACTGTAATATGCACCACCGACACAAAATTCTACCCTTCTGAAGTTCTTACTGCTACTTCGAAACTCGTCACATTCAGGCCGCCAGGCGTACTGAGCCCAATGCATAGACTGGCAGCTCCTGTCATGGACTTATTCTGGTGTAATGGCACCACAGAAGCAAACGAAGACAAAGACATGCAGGACACAAGTGCCTAACCTCAAGTCTCGCTTTAACAAGAAAACAGACATCATATACAACACATAGTGACAGGAAGTGATGTCATTAATTCAAAAACAAATTCTTTGTGCAATGTAACTGAGAATGACTGATGCATTTGTCCTTTTCGTGCTAATCTGCCAAAGCTTAATTATCTTATGTACATCTGCTCATAATTTCTGGCTAAGAGTTTTGATGAACACAGGAACGAACCAATCTATTTTGCAGTGCATCACTATGTGCGAATGAGAGTTATTCCACACAAACTTCATTAGCCGCAATCTCAAATTAATACAATGTTTGTATGCAATGCAAGCATGACTGGATGGGAATGGCTGACTGTACATAACCTCCGTTGCACAGTGCACCACCTGCAAATTGTGCTGCACGCAACAAATTAATTTGTTTTCCTGGCTTGTCTTTTTTTCTCATCAGAGCAAATCTCTCATCACATGTTTCATACAGAAAAAAAATTTTTGCCCGTAGAGACCAGCTACACAATTACCCATGAAAATTACAAATGCATACGAAACAACTGCAACCACTTTTTTACTTCATCTCATTCATTATATTCCATATTCATGCCTAATTTAGTTGCGCAAATCATTGTTTTCTCAGGCCCTTGTTAGGAGAGTTTTGTGCTGTAATAAAAGGCAGAAGCCAAAAAAAGGAAAAGGTTGGTTGTGGTTGAAGCACAATATGCATCTAGTGAGCTAGGCCGCAAGCGTTGTGTAGTCTGCTGCCATCATAAGGCCGTGCCTACATTGGACAGATGGGATGCTCTATTAATGCGAAATCAGGGAAATTGAGGGAGTATGAGTCATCCGTGTGAAACAATCCTCCATCACACAATGTTGAATACTGCAAAGAATGTGACTGCGGTCCTGTGTTCCACAAAACTTGCGTTGTAGCCAGGTATTATGACCTGACAACATGCAAGGTAATTGTGGCTTGCAACATTTAAAAAGAATGACGAATGTATCAGTGATCCATTAGTTGCACTGCATAAAGAATTTCTTTTAACAGATATCATCACATCATGTCTCCACCTGTTATTAAATATTGCCTGTTTCCTTATTTTAAAGCTTGAAGTGAGATCCGGTGCTTGTGTCATGTGCGTACATATCTTTGTTTACTTTTTGTGGTGTCATTACACCAGAATTTATATAACCAAATGGCCACACACTGCTTTTGTCACGTTATAGTGGTGCTTGCAAAGCCTCCCAAACAGCAGCCTATTTGGTCAAAACATGCTTTTGTAAATATGCTCTTCCAAATAGAAAAGCTATCAAGAAGGTAACAAGAATCAAGAGCATTAAGTTAAATCCACTGCAATGCTTTACTTTTTTGCCTTTATTCCTTACACCTAAGTGGATAAGAAAGAGTGTGAATGTTACAGAAATGCACTAAATAAGTTGTTGAAATTACGCAAAAATGTTAACGCAACTAAGCATAGATTTATGTGCAATAATAGACACCAGTCTCAGTTTTTTTCCTTCTGACACAAACATAGTATATCTTATTCCTTTGGCATGAAGGAAAGCATATGTAGACCAGACAAGCTTATATTTGAATGAGAGCCTTCACGATTAAGCACCACTATAATGTGACCATAAGAGTACATACACTGTAAACAGTGCAGATGACAGCCCAAATTTCATAAGTGCAACATGTTAGCGAAAGCAGCAACCATTAACCCAGAAACTAATCAAATCCCACAAAATAACAAGCAAAAAAAAGAATAATGTGTCAGCGCAGCACCTGTTCTCAGAAGTTACAGAAAAGTGGTATGCTTGTTAACAAACCTGAAACCACGGCACATTTGTATCTGACCACCCCCTGCCTCTTTATGTGCTTTCGTGCCTTTGACAAGGCATTACTGGATATTTATTTGCTTGTCTGTTGCAAAAGCACATCAATTATTAGTCAGTGCACAGTGCACCATGCCATTTATCTATGTGGACTCACTTTGTGTCCTTAGCACTGCTCTCACCTATTCAGAACTAAGGATTGCAAAAAGACTTGTTCTACTTAAATCTACATGCCTTAATATGTGGGTTCTGCAGTTGAAATAGGGTAATTATAAGTAAAATGCATGACATGTTCTGATGAACTTTGTTATCATAATCTAATTGTTTATTTGGGCACATAACCAGTCAGATCATTTGTACTAAAACAAGAAAACAAATTCAACACACTGGTTTATACTGGTTGGTGCTCTATTGACTTTAGTACACACATTGAACAAACGACAGGCAGTGAGGAATACCAACAACCACTAACTTCCACACGGCATTATTGGTCACATGTGCACAATATAGCTACAAAAACCCAAATGAAAGTAGACAAAGAAAAAAGTACATTTTAACAGAAAAAGAACAAGACAAAAGAACTTCTTTTGGTAGCTAAGTCACAATCAAGGTGTAAATGACAGCTATAGTTTGGCAAGCACACATGTAGTTACTTTGCTCAGTTCCTCGATATCCCAATTTCTTGTTTGACAGCAACACAAACGGGACATCTACGCATATCTATTGCACATGCCATTTTTGCTCGCTCCAAAATCCTTTCGTGGTTATTCATTTAGTGCCTGCTTCGCCTGTACTGGCATTGCAGGGGGGGTATACATTCTGTGTAATGTAACTTACATTCAAATCAAGCACACAAAGCAGGGAGGGAATTATCTTTCAAAACTATGCAAACAATTGTAGGCTGAAAAACCTTGCAGTCCCTTTGGTCCAAGGAAAAAACAATGTGAGGCATCACCTATAAGTAAAAGGAAATTAATAAACCTTTTTAGTGTAATCTCTTTCTTGTGAGGTATGATGATAGCCTGATATGAATTTCTCTATCTCTACATGTTTGGAACAGTATATGCTTGAAATAATTTTAACTGAAGAGATTTCCCAGTCTTTTAAATCCTGCCATTGCAGCTTACCCTTACTCTCAGTAATACAAAGCCTTTTAGTATGACTTCCTATTACAAATCTAACTGCCATATTTTGAACATTTTCAAGCAGACCAGCTGACGCAATATTATGGGGATTCTAGCAAACATGTACTTATTTGATTAGTGAATGCACATAAGCAAAATACAGCTGTTCTTTGAGGTTTTCGGGAAGCCAACAAAATGTGTATGGGTGGACACACGACAGCTACTACACCGATAAGCATCGTGGCCAACCAAAATTAAGTTTATTCCTATATGGACGGGCACGGCGGAGTGTGAGCAGACAATGGTCGGCTTTTTCTGGAGTCATATACAAAGGAACCCCAACATAACGAATGCACTAAAATCAGCGATTTGGTTTGTTGTACTCAGATTCGACCGTTTAGTCAAATAAGTACATTTGCAAATGGATTGTTTTCCCACGGAAAGGGCCGCAGTCAGAAAACACAAATCTGAATGAGAAAAAAATTTTGAATTTGAGAGTCAGCGACCAAAGATACGGTTTCACGGTGTGTTAACGATACCTTCACATAGGTAGCATGAAGCAAACCCAGCCTTGCTTTCGCATCCACCCTGTCCTCTTTGATACTGCCACACACAGTGGAACGACACGATCATGAAAAGTGCTGGCAGTGGAGGCGAATGCTTTGTCTGTCTCAAACTTCAATGCATCTCTGAAACTACAGATTATGCAACCCCGTGTACTAAACACATGGGAAGACTGTGCACATAATACCACGCCATATCAGCACGTCTAGTCTTTCCACACGCAGCAGATCACCTCTAGAACAGGGTGTGCAGGCTGCAGATGTGCTCAGATGCGCTCACAGCCATGGCGCTAGAAAAGAAGACGCACGGACTGGGCCCTTCTGAGGGCCCCCTTAAAAGCTCAGTTTGTCATTTTTTGTTTCTGTAATAGGCTAGTGATAAAAGTGAATTTGCTTCATGCCTATTAAGAAATGTTGTACACATGGTAGAAAAATTATGAAAGTAGAACATTTTATTACTTTTCACCCCTCTCAGTTGGAATATCGTACAAATGCATAAGCAGCCATTTTTGCCTTGTTTCATCTAAGATGTTTTTTTCATGCTGAAAGAAAGGCATGTGTTTAAAAAATAAGCTTGGTTGCAACATGTAAAGGAATTGTGTAATGTCACAAGGGTTCCTGAAATCAAAATATATTTGTGATTTCTTTGCGACTGGAACACTCAAAAGAAAAACGACCTTTTAAACAGACTAAAACAAAGCCACAGCACATGCACCCATACTAAGCCAGGGACTGTATCAAGCTGATATGAGAAGACTTTCAAGAAAGAATCTTTCCCGGTTTGGTAAAATTCTTAAAACAATGGTTAATACCTGGCCCCACGCCTTAAATCTAGAAGGAATAAAGTTTTTAAGCTACTCTGTGTTCTTTCTTGAACCCAACAAATGTGCCTAGAAAAATGGGTCAAGTCTACATCTTGTCACATCTGTGGCAAGGTGTGAACAAAAAACTCGCTTTAGCTGGCTGCAGTGCTCCCTGCGATGAATATTCAGGCAGAAAATTGTTACCCCAGTGTGACTGTGCACCCAAGAAAACAAAATGTGGTAGACTACATCAATGCAAACGGAAAAATCTTTAGTCCATGCTTGCTGGCAACCTGTGTCTGTATTGGCCTCTAGGAGAATTGTGGCCCCCACGTGCTGGAATATTTCCGTGGAATAGAAAACATTGTGTGATACCAGCTATCAAGTGCTACCACCAAGTAGCTACCAGCTACCAGCTATCAAGCTATCAAAAGAGCTATAGGCAATTTTGCTGCAATAACAGTACTGTTTTTATAGCATTCGTTGTGGGGAGTGCGGCTTGCCCCTTTTGCCGGAGTTCTTGCTGAACGGCGATTTATTATCAGTTTGTTATATGTGGAACTTGAACAGCTTATATTTTTGTCTCCTCAATCCACACTTCTGCTGCACTTTTGTCAGCATCTCTACACAGGGTGTCTTGACTGAGGTCATACCAAGTAAGCACGCTACAAGCCTTGTGTGCATCGTTTTCATGACTCTTTCGATGACCAAATTTCATTTTCAGTGACTTCATCAACTAAGTATCTAGCGGCAGCTTGAACATGGGTACTCATGAGAACTCGCACCAGGCTTGGTCAAATACGTCCAGCACTGCAGCACTGAGTAGTGAACCATGCTGTAAGAGTTGGCAACTAAATTGCCACCTTGTGATTGAAACTTTTCATCCTTACAATCAAGGCTTCAATTGCCCAGCCAGCGAGCTGCAGCAAAGGTGTGAACTATAGTCATAGTCATCTGATGTCACATTCTATGTCATAGCGATAGCAGGTGATCCTTCCAGTGGTGGCCCTTAAGGCCAACAGGCATCCCTTTCTATGCACGTGCTTGTGTAGGACTGGGGAGATGGTGCCAGTTTGTTCTTCAGCATTAACACTGTTCATGCTGTATCAGGAACACATTTTCTTACTCAGTGCAATAGCCCTTGAACCTACATAATTGCCAATGAGTCCTTTGTCGACCAACCTTTCCTTTGCCATGTCATTTGCTTCTGCCTTGATGTCACAGCAACTTCAGCTATATGAAGCAATGATGGTGTTTGAGTACCCACACAGCCTTGCAGCTTTCCAACCTGAACATTGCTTCATTAAAAGCTGACATGATTTGGTCTCAGCAGACAGATCAGAGTTAAAAAGAAGCCTTAAACTTCTTTCAAAGTCATTCTAACCTTGTCAATAATCCCGTGCCTTTTGATGTGTTATTCAGCATTGTCAAAAGCAAGTCGGCTCTTAAAAATCAAAGTAACAACTTTGTGAGGCCACCTACTAGGCTACCACTGTCTCTTCAGCCAGCCTGAAGTGTCTTGCAGCCATAAAAGCTGGAGTGCACAAAAAACGACAAAGAAAAGTGTGGCAGACAAAATGCTCATGGAAATCCATATGTTTATGGACTGTTACACTGACTGAAAAAAATGGTGGCTTCCCAATACAGTCTTGATGTACGTAGCTGTTTCAGTCACGAAGAAACAGCCAGTTGCACAGTCCTGCACAAGCACAGTGTACAGATGCCCATGGATTAAAATTTGTTGTGTGTGCATGTGGTACAGTGTACCACATTTCATGTTCCTGAGGCTGCAGTACACTGGGAAGACTGGTTGCAACTTCAATAGTAGGCCCTTAGAGTATTGCAGCCCTTTGTTCATATTTTGCTGCAGATTGTATCAAATGCGACTGCAAACTGTTTTGCAGGACACGTCAGTTCAGTTCAAGCAATTAGACAGAGTAACCCAAGAAATAGTTTAAGCCTCGAAAAGGTCTTAATACAGTTTCTAGTTTAGTACAGGTTTTCGCCTGATGTTTTGGCTTCTTCTACGGTATAATGCTGTTGCTTGCTAGGTACTGGTGGTGTGATGTACACACTCTCTTGTGTTGCTATAACGACAACTTGTAAAAAAGATTTTCCTTCCTAACAAACATTTGGATACAGTGCCTGTGAGCTCATCTTTTAACCTGTTTTTCATTTGATCTGTGCATTTACATTGAACGTAAACTAGAAAATATCAGTACTGAGAATCACAAAAGAACACACCTGTGTAACGATTCCGCCGAGATCGTTCGAGTGGTCCAGCCACAGGATGCAACGCAGGTAGAAAGGCCTCCTGAGTTAAAGCAAAATAACAATCGTTGTAAGATGCGAATAAAAAATTTTATTCTGTGAGGCTTTCGGCATGTATACTAATTACCACATTTGTATGTAAAATAGTTTTGCATAATAGCTGAGCAAGGTTAACGTCTCGCCCTGTGACTGTCAGCCAATGCTACTCATGGCAATGGTGGCAAATATGGCACATCCTTTCAAATGTAACTTTTGTGGGTTACATGAATTTAAAAGAACTTAGGTTTACATAATACATAACACCTGTGGTTAGAAGGATGTCTTGCATGCAGCACCAATGCCACAAGTGGCACTGCTTAACACTTCCAGGGCCAGACTTAGTACATAAACAATACAAATGTGCAACAAAGTGAACAGGTGGTTAGCTGCTGCTATAACTCCAAGATTGCATGCATCATGTAGATGTGAATGCAGCTCCCATCAGGAGCGAGTTGCCCTTTAGTGCACTTCACTTCTCTTCCTCTTTTGTCTTCATTGCATGTTGGTGCCATATGGTAATAATGAACAAAAATTAAGCACTTCAGTTCCCATTCTTGTTTTACTACATGCTGTAAAGTCATCTAAGTGCGCTTAATACTCTTAAGAATGTACTTTAGCCATTTTGTCAATATTTTTCGCTTGGCTTCACTACACCTTGATGTAGTGCAAATTCTAGACAATGCTTACAAAAATACCTACTCCACACAATAACACCTCCAATTAAGAGTACACAGTCTATGGCTTCGAGATGTGTACATACATACTTAATACATGGTTACAATGAAAATATAAGTGGCTGTTCTAATATGCACACTTAGCATACTGCATAACAGTCACCTGGTTCCAAAATGGCTTTTTGTTATCACACATAGGACGGCCACAACTATAAATTTAATTCTGGCAGTAACTTAAGCCACGGCCAAAACCTTCATAGTGCAATCAATGAAAATTTTCGAATTTAGAGCAGTTAGACATAAACAGGGCAAGTAGTTTTAAAGTGTTAAATAATGAACTGTTATGGAATATGGCGGTAGAAGGCCATGCGCCTGAAACATAGGTACTGTTTATCATATAAGCACATTCTTATATTTTTGCTTACTTCCCTAGGGATTGCATCAAACAGTTTGCTTGTGTAAATTTTGCTACGTGGCTGTATCGTATTAGCCCTTATCTTTTCACATTTGGCTTACTGCAGCTTTATGCACATGCATAAAGCTACTACTGCTGCCACTCTACTGCTACACTACTACCTATTACCTACACTACTACCTTCAGCTGAAGGCCAAGTACTATGCTGTCCAACATACATGCATTTAACAACACCGAACAGTAGACAGAGAATGAGCAACTCTTTTAAAAAGTGCAGTTCTTTGGAGACACATTGATATATATCTGGAAAACTGATTTTTGCTAAAATTATAACTTAATATAATTGGTACTGAGCATAATGCATCTTGCAATAAACTTGCATTTACCGGACACCACTATACACACTGCGACCTCTGCAGCTTCTCCACAATCTGGCACAATGTGCTCAAGCTACCTGTAAACCCTGGAAGGGGTCTATGATAGTTTAAGAAGCTTAGCAAACATGAGAAGGACCTAAAATGAAGGTCAGAGAAGCAAAGCAAATTTTTAACCATTCCTCTCTATGTTGCTATGAATATCAAGGTTCCAGCAAATGATGTATTTGAACTGTATTTTTAATCGTGCCATACTAGAGAGCACATTTTTGCAATAATAATGTGACAGAGAAGAATGACAGAAACTAACTTAATAAATATTTTTCGAAACTTGCATGAGGTTTTCGTCATTATGCTGATGCACACACCTGCATACCTCTACTGTGAAGTCTTGTTTCAGTTTATTTTATTGTCACATAGTAATTTACACCATACACTTGTCCTGAAATACATCACGTTGGGCTCCTTCAGTATTTTTTTCTTACTGGAAACACACATGCCTATACAGGGCAAGCACTCAATACATGCAAGACTGCCACGGGAATGGCCACTCGAGGTCGACTGTTAGTACAGCGCAAGAGACGAGGACTGAAGGAAGAACACAACACAGGCGCTGTCACACAGAAACATACTCAAGGCACTTTGCGAGATTCTCAGGCTTCTTTCATGCTCTAAAAACACATTATGTAGCACATATTGAGCCACAGATAGCTGTACTGGGAAATTTTCACGTTGCTCTACAATTTTATAATTAAGACTTTTTATCTAATTACATTTGAGAAGTTAATTAATTGATTAAGACTAATTAGGTAATTAGGCAAAATGCAGCAAATCCAAGTATTTCCAAGAGACAGGAAACAACATTACATAGGTTCTGTGCAGCTAGGTGGCATATTCATATTTTTAAAAGTTTGCTAAAGTTACGTGGGATAGCCTGCATACCTCCTATGGAACAGGTGTCACACCAATCACTCTAAGTAATGCCGCTAAACTAGCCATTGCGCTCAAAACATACAGGGTAAAAAAAGCAAACTCTAGGTAAGAGCATACCAAGGCCTCTATTGCTGAAAAGGGAAACTGATGGGAGGCACCCGATCTCCGGCCATGAAGCTGCTTCATCCTCACAGTTGGCAATGAAACGACCGCAGCCGCAGTCCTGAAATAAAAATGAAAAATTTGACACTACAATGATCACACAGAACACAAAAAAGCTGGTCACAAGCTTATCTTGGAGAACATCTGCTGCTACATTAGGTTTTGTATATTCGTCAGCTTATTGTTAAACTAAGCTTGCCAATATTTTATATCTTAATGGCTTTGCTCTTTACAAACCAATACCTTTGCCCAACTCATGCACATATGCACTACTTAAGCTATGAGATGTTTACTGATCCCTTACAATGAATGGCTTCTAAGACAAATTATTTCACACAAAAGGATGCATAACTTATGAGTGTTACTGACATTGAATACCAAGGTAGTACCTTTTTTTATAGACAATGGCGGACTTGAAGCACATTTTTCTCACAGATACAGGTTGATCGGTCTGCCTTTTTTTTTCACCAGCAAGAGAAATTTTGTTATTAATACTCGTGCAATATAGGATGACGCTGTGATGTGTGATATGATCCTGAGTTGAAAAGCGCAACTTCTTTGTGTGAATTTGGCACCTAGAATTCAATACTAAATATCTGTACCCAATACGCAGTGGCACAGCAGCAAAGTAATTAAACATTAAACAAGTTCAGGTATCCAGAGCACAGCGCCAGCTGTTGAATAACAACATTGCACAAGCATCGACTATATAGATATAGCGTAGTAAGTGCACCGCAGGCGTAGTGGCGGCCTCAGCAAAGAACACAGGCATGGAGCGACGCGCCCGTATGACCTATCACCGGCAATGCTATCGCGTAAATTGATATATCTCGTCACGGCACGGGCACAGTTTTCTGCCCGCCGAGGTGCCGCCGCCACTGGTACTCACCTGCTCCGGCCGCCGAGGTTCAAGTGACGGCGTATCCAGTAATCTGAACCCAAGCAGGACACCTGTTACCGCCAAGCAGTACGCTAACAATAAAGAGGTTCTTATACTCTGACCGGCAGCTCATGCGGCGTTCACCCGTAGTGCCGTTGGAAGCTCACCACACGCTTTTAATACCACAAACGCGCCGCCGACATTTCACGCCCGTAGATCAAAGTCGACGGGCGCAGGCTCTACATGCTGCGTGCCGCAGTCGCGCACTGCCTGCACAATCAACGACGTGGGTGCGAAGAGACACAGGCGATAGAAAGGAGCGTACTGGCAAATCTGCACAATGCGCGCTAAGTGGGCGACCTACTGCACACAATCGCACGAGCTAGGGGATTGGCGCCACGTACGCGCCAGCTAGCAGATACCGCGCACAAAGAAGCGCCGCCGGTTCTCGCTCAAATGATCGCTGTACAAACACTCACACACGCGCACCGCAGTAAACCCTTAACGAGCCGCCACATTTTCAGGCCGCGGTTAGGCGGCGAAGCTTAGCTAACCTCGCACTGCACGTAACTATTGTGGTAGTGGCTTGCGCTTCGGGGATCATGTCGAATGCTCACATCCGCCCAATTAAAGACGCGGCAAAGTCCCTCATTATATAAAATTCTAATTTTTAAGTACACTCGCTTGACTCTGAGCACTCAAGTCGATTCGATTACGACAAAGCTCGAAGAAACACAGTGATCGTGCAAAATGGTTCTGGACGGCCAACTGTCGCGCCATGTTGTACCGAGACCTTCAATAAGTCATATCAGCGCGTCTCCTCACTTAGAACACATGCACACTCATAGAACATGTAATAATCGTTCAAAGTCACTTACCGTGGAGTCTTGGGGGTTCAAAGCAGTGAGAAACATCAACCACGGTAGAAGAATGCGCCGTCGCTGGCAAATGGCTGCTCGATCGCAGCTTTCAACGCACGCGCGCGCGCTCCGAAGGCTGGTGTTCCTCCGCGCGTAGTTCCGACTTCGGCGTCCTCTGCAGCACCAAGGCGCGGCTACTCCGAACAGAAAAACAGCGCCGACACACATTGCGCGGGATATTTCGAATCTGACTGCAGAAATAATCCTACTGAAATTGTCGCTGCGGCTGACTGCCTTGTTGGTCATGGCTGAGTTATTCCTTTCTCTGTTTGGCTCGTCTCAATTTCCCCTACGCCACCGTTATTCCTTGAAAACCCCCATTTTACAACCGCAATGCCCCATCAAATGGGGTCGGGGGTACAATAATGGTTCTAGCTTATTTTACTTCTTCTCGTGGGAGTACTCATTTTAAGCTAGGGGGGAAAATGGCATATCAACTGTTAAAACGCCCATATGGGCTCATTTGTGTTTACAGTGAGGAAAGGGCATCACACTGCCGTGCCGATACAGGACGCAGGTTACTGAATGATGAAAACAGAAAATACGACTGTTTTTCAGTTACACACAAACAAGATACACACAACAGATATACACAACATAAGGCACCCGCCACCATGACATATTTGTTTTCGACTACAGCGACACACAACGGTGGACTGATATACTCCTTAATGCGCTTTAATTTTATTTTTCATCGCTGAACCGCAAGCGCAGGGAGCGCCGTGCGTATACCGCGGCCACGTACTTTAGCCGTGCTCCTTTTCCTCTAGCAAGATGGCCGCCGCCGGCTTCACGCGCTCCCGAAGGCGGCGGCTATAGGTATAGCACTCTAGCAGTTTAAGTATATAACCTCCTTGCATAGAAACGACAGCATGGTTGCTAATAGATTGTTGGATTGGATATGTTTGGCAAGAGGCCTAAGACGGCACCCTGTCTTCTAACGCGTTCTTATGCGTTGGCGTCTGTCTTGAAGGGATGCGCACCGTAACATGCTGCAAAGGTGCTTGCGTTGAGCGTATGTAAGGTGAGAAACGCTGTTCTAAACTGTCTGTTCTCTAACTTGTGCAGTAAACCCATGTTTATTGTGTTACCGCAATAGCAACAGTCACAAGTATGGCAACCGTAACCGCAAGCGTCATGGCATGGTCGTAACTTGTCGCGCGACAGCGCATTTGTAAGCCACAGAGCCTGCCACTGAGGAAGACGCGGCGAGGTATGGCCGATGAATAAGTAATCGCCAAGATTGGTATTCAGTAAACGTTTAATACCAAGAACGGGGAGTGCTTATACTACCGCAAAGGACGGATGCTGGGTGGTGACTCCAATTATTTACTCGCCACATCACACATCTACATTAGAATTCAACTGCCTTCACCAACTCTGGCTTATATTCTCTTGACCCTAAACTGCGACATCGCCTGCCCCCCGGACTCTAGCTTTTCCTCTCTTTGTCCCCTGTTTCTTTCCCCATGTGGTGAGGCATGCTTCCACCGATATTTGCTCCTCCTTTTTCTCGATAAATGAAGGCATTCATTCATTCATTCTTAAGTTGCTGCAAAAAATAGCGTGTCTTCATTTCCATAACTACCCTGTCTCTCACCTGGACTCTCCCATCGCAAAACAATGTTGCTGTGTTGCAAATGGCTGGGCGTCGCATATACAATTTTCTAAGAATGGCCAGCAGCGCGGCATGCAATTTCCGGTGGGTGCCGAGACAGTATACAGCACCTTCTCTGCCACTTCCACACTCAGCACTCTGCTGGGCCGTGAGCTACCGTTAGCCGCTAGGACGAAGTACGAAATGAAAGAAACATAGCTCCATGGGCTGGTCGCGGGCAGCCCTCTTCGGATTCGTGATGCGTCGATATAAAATACACATTTCTTTTCTAAGCCTGAATGACAGCGATATAGGCGAGGGGAGTTACGGTAGCTCGTGGCTTTGAACTAACGACGCTCTTCACGCAGCATTTTCGTCTTCTTGAAATGAAACATACGGAGTAACCCTCCGTTTGGCAATTGGACATATGTCAAGGGCCCACGATAAAAACCACCTTCCGGTGGGTATTAGCTTGCAAAGGAGGAACTCAGATGAAACGTTTTCGAGGGGATAGGCTGTTAATTATCATAAGGATATTTTTTATTGAAATTTCCTGCCTTGCTATGAGATGAAACCTGACTAATAAGCATTTAAATTTTCTTTATTCTTAGGACCTCCTGCTAATACAAAGTTGCCGTATTTTAAAACCTCCTAAATTAAAAAGGAAGTTATGAACAATAAATTATCGCGTTAAATGAACGCGCCCGCAACAAAAGTCCTAGTAAATTTCCCAGTATTGACTCAGTAAAAGTGTAACACGTGTACACTGTCACGTTGTAGTGAGGTGAAGAACAAGGCCGATCCAAAAGAGTGAATCACGAATCTAAGTCATTATAAGGCGAGCTTGCGTTGAAAAAAAAAAAGTATTCAAAGCATGATGGCTGCGCGCAAAGCAGTGCTTCCTCTTAATCTAATCTACGGATCAAGGCATCGGTCCATTGAATTGTAATGCTCGTAGATTGCAGCGCGAACTCTGGCGCTTAAATGTCATCGAGAATATACGCCAGTGGCTGTGGTGTTGGGCTGCTGAGCACGAGGTCGCGGGATCGAATCCCGGCCCCGGCGGCAGCATTTCGATGGAGGCGAAATGCGAAAACACCCATGTATTTAGATTTAGGTGCCCGTTAAAGATCCCCAGGTGGTCGAAATTTCCGGAGTCCTCCACTACGGCATGCCTCATAATCAGAAAGTGGTTTTGGCACGTAAAACCCCATAATATAATAATATAGAATATACGCCAGCATTCGCTTCACGCGCGCATACTGATTAGATAACGCTGTTTCGCTATTGAATCTGTGAACTCATTATGGATATTTGCAGTACATGCAGGCGCGTCTTGAGCCAAGCGATAACCTTGGAACAGCGGTTAGACGCTAAAGAAAGCTCTCCCACCGCCCCCCGCCCCCCAAAAAAAGAAGATAGGGTACAGTTGCTTTGAATATTAGCTGAAACGTAGTGCTCGTGGTAAAAAGGGCCCCCAAGACTGCACAGCGGCACCGACATACCAAAAATTCAAGAGCTAAGCACTTTCCGATTACTGGTATTTATCAAACCAGCATTTCGTGGTTGAATGTAGCCCTGTAGTCCTGAGGCCAGTTCCACCACGGGTATTGTGTCGGAGCTCATATTTCACGTGACTATACGTATGCCACCAATAATTGCCACAAAATCACAGTATTTTCTTCTTTACACCTTAACATTACACAGCCAAAATAAATGCAGCAAAATCCTCATTTTAATATTTCAGTACTTTTCCTTCTAACGTACATGTCCGCGCTGATCCATATGTTACAAAGTACTGAAAATGTATCCAATGCTTTCCCCCGTGCAGCGGTTATTACTCTTGATGATGCCAGGAAACCGAGCCTGATGCCACCAACGCCCAGCAATCTAATCGGGAGCGCGCACAATGTTCTCGCACAGCTTGTAAGATGTACCGTAGCGCTGAAGTACTTGTGTAATCTTGGAGAATCGGTTATAAAGGCAGAAGTGTACAATTGGGCACAGCTGCATAAGTTCATGAAGTTGATTTGCGCCAAGATAACCTGACCAAGCTTTCACACTTGCCTTATAACAAGCCTACGGGACCATAGCTATGCCGGCTGCTTTTAACGGCAACAAACAAAACTAATAAACCAATACAAATATTGGTGACATCATTTTATCATTCGAGTGTTCAGATTGGTAACATCTGGATACGGAGTAAGTTGAGAAGTTGTGTGCATAATTAACCAAGCTATGTTGAATAACTTTTCAATAATTGATCTTAGGTGTCTATGAAAATGAGTGGCTCGACATTATCTAGCCGAGCAAATAAATTTTGATCAAACATGCTTCTGTAAGAGCTAAGCGAACAAAAAATTTTCCAATCAAACGCTCTTGAAAAGCGTAACTGACGCAGAAAAAGAACATCTGTAAAGTCACAGAAAGAACAGCACTTCACGACGGGACACAAAGGAGGAATCACACACAAACTGTGCTAATATTAAGCGCTGTTCTTTATGTGATAATGAAGCAACTAGCCCGTCAGTCATACCTTCCAAACCTGTAAAGTCAACCTGACCGCACCTAGCCTTTTGTGATGTCATCAACAGTATGGCTCCGTGAGCATGTTCCTCGTGGCCAGTGCGCTTTCGATTTTTATTCACGCTGTTTTTTCGAAGGCAAGCAGTCTGAAGTTTTAATGTCGATATAGCAGCGAGCGTGTGCCGCCGAAAGCTTGCTTGGTCGCAGATGCAATGCATTACTCCTTGATGGTGCAGATTTAGCGCATCTCTGGCATCAAGACAATACGCTGGCGCCGAGGGAATGAAGTTACAAAAGTGAACAGCTTGGTAGCTGCTCACGGAGCCGTGTCGGTGGTGACGGTGCCACCGGGACGAAATCTGGGTCGGCGATATTGAGGCTGAGGGCTTTCTTTTTTTCTGTCCTTTTTTTTTACAGCAAAGATGTTAAGGGCTACTTTCCCCACTACCATGTCCGCGCGTAGAACAACTTCCCGAAGTTAGTGCAATGCCGGGCCGACCCGCGGCGGAGATGCAGTTCGCCGCTAAGGGGCCCACATTTCAATTAAATTACATTATGGGGTTTTGCGTGCCAAAACCACTTTCTGATTATGAGGCACGCCGTAGTGGGAGACTACGGAAATTTTGACCACGTGGGGTTCTTTAACGTGCATCTACATCTAAGTATACGGGTGTATTCGCATTCCCCCCCCCCCTCTCCCAACGAAATGCGGCCGCCGTGGCCGGGATAAGGGACCCACATACACAGCTTCGCTGGTCATATTTATTCCCAGAGTGGAAGGGAACTGAGTATTTTGCGCTGGTTTCGCTTTCAGAAAGAGATAATGATATAAACGCAATGCCATTCGTTCTTGTCTCGTAGATTTAAATATGGGTTTCAATAAACTCTATATCCCATTCATCCCCAAGAGTAGGTGTGAGCGGGGAAGTGCTCGCTCGCACAAACGCACGCACAGAGAGATATGATACATGTTCGCCCGCATTCACGTTTGCACGCGCCCACGCCTGCACACACGCACAAATATGTATGTACGCACGCACGCACACGGAACTGGCCCGTATTCTGAAACGTTCGCCTTCCGCGAAGCTATCACCTTGGCCACGCCTCCGCCATCGGCGCGCCCTGCTTGGATGTTTTAGCAAAACCGGAAAATAAACAGCACCATCCAGTAGCTCCGGACTACGTCATTTTAACGTCATGGTGTCGATGGGTGCTCTCGACATATATTGAATAAACGAACATGTCCTTTGGCGCCTTTTGGCGTTCGGTTGGTGGTGGAGTGTACCAGAGATAAAATAGGTGGTAGTTTATAGTAGTCTTTTTAGTGGCGTCTTACACGCGTTGTTTCACGGCGATATCTGTTGGTTAATTTAAAATAAAGCATTTCACATTTTCTTATTCAATTTTTTTTAACCTAAAGTGGCCGTAACTAATCGTAGTCAGTGTGCAGAACCCGTACTGCGGCCACTACACTCGAAAACAACACACCCGAGCTGCTCTGCACTCGCACGGTGCGCTCTCTCGTGCGTTGTGAAGCATTCGAGAGCGCGTGCTGGTAGTGCACGCTGACGTCACGGGTAAGCAGTCGCTTGATTTATGGAAGGTGACTATCGCGGCGGCGAAACTATCGCGGAAGGCGAACGTTTCAAAATACGGCCCCTGCACGCGCAAACACGCGTATGGTCGCACGCACATACACGCACTCGTGCGTACGCATATTCAAATACTGAGACACAAACAGGCGCGAACACGGAAATGAAAGTACACACGCACGCAAGCTTAAGGCGAGCACACCCATATGCCCTCCCTCTCTTTCGCTGTTGCCTCACAAAAACATGCGTGGGCAAACAGGCTGAATGACAATCGCTCTGCAATTACCGTCCAAACTCCAGCTGTAATATATCGCTTTAGTGTTTAAATTTGGCGCTTCCTCAAGTCAACATGCGCTCTGCTGAGAAGATGCAAAACCATTTGCTCCTGTCGTGTGACATAACCGCCCATCCCCGGCCAAAACGCTGCTTTCACGCACCACCAATGTTCCGACTAAGTGCCATCAATGCGTATGTTACAAGGTACCCTCTTGGCTCAGACAGTTGAAACTTGTTGATACTCGGCTACTGTATAGAAATATTTTTTTAAGTCTTGCCCATTCAGTTACGCATGTGCCTTGCCATGAATTTCCACAGGATGGTGAATGTGCTTTGTCCAGAATTCCTGAGTATGTCCATGCTACAAGGCACTATAGCTTTCTTTTTATGTAGCACAAAGAGATGCGCATGTTTGTTGTTATATTGTCCAAGGAATAAAACCTGAGACTAAAAGCAATTACTTAATAAATAAGCAACAAATTGATATGTTTTAAGAAGTAAAAATTGAAAATATAATATTTGAAGAGCACCACTGCAAAAACCAATACTGCAACCAAATCTTGAGTTTTGTGTTTCGGCCACCTACGTGCTGGTAAAAAAGCCTCTCGCAGCAGGGCATCGAACCGTTAACAGCATGACACGGGACGATAGGTGCGAGTGACTAAACGACTCGGCCGCGGCTTCCAAGGCTCCCGCAAGTGATACGCTCGGGTTTTTATGGATACCACGTGAACTTGGGCGACTGTGTTTCAAAAATTGCTTCAAAAAAGCCGGGCAATGTATGGGAAGAAAGCCCGGAAGGCGTGAAGTGTGCGCGGGGTCCCTCAAGGCAGATGAGGGGCGGATGAGGATGGAGAGGGAACCGAATCAATCGGCACACACTGTGATGTCGATGCGAGGCTAAAGAAAATGGAGGCTTTCCAGGAAGAGCTTGTGAAACAGGTCCAAGAGCTCAAAAATGAGCTAAATAGGGAGCGTGATGCACGGAAGCTAGTGGAAAAAAGACTTGAAGCAGCCGAGGCAAAGCTAAACAGGGTCGCCATTGTGAACGAGAATGGTCGTGACAATGGAACGCAGTCCCCCGACGTGACAGGAGAGGGAGTGCCAGCAAAGTACGTGGAATGCGGTCAACGTGGTGAGGGGTTAGCTGGAAAGAGCGGCACCTACCTTGAAGCCGCCACGCGGAAAAAGCAGGAGCGCATGGATCAATACCCCTTGTCAAGTTCGAATCACGTGGAAAAGAACAAAGGGAAGCAGGGAGAGGTAGGAGAGAGTGAAATGGTGATTATCGCCGGTGACTCAAACCTGGCTAGGTGCTCAGAAGCAATTGTGGAGAGGGTGAAAGGCAATAAAAGAGTGGCGGTAGGGACATTTCCGGGGCGGACGCTGGGTTCTGTCAAGGATCGAGCAAAAGCAAAGCTCGCGGAAAATACCCACGTGCGCAACCTTGTCATAGTAGCAGGTGGGCTAAATGACGTCCTCAACAGGAAAGGGACTGGACTAGCCCAGCGCTTCCCAAAGTGGGTGGACAACTTGCGCGAGCTGTCCCCTCAGGTGCAGATCGTGGTGTGCACGGTGCCGGAGGTTCCTGCACGTGACAGTCACGTACAAAGAGTCGTAGTGGCTACTAATGAGGCGATACGGAAAATGAGCCGAGAGAAAGGCTTCGAGGTTGTCGAAGTAAACAGGGAAGTGAGAAGGTGTGGTGGTTTTTAACGAGACGGGGTCAACTTCATTTACAGGCTTGCAGGAGAAGTGGGCTGGCGACTGGCTCGTCGCGCTGTTGCTTTTTTAGGGGGCCCGCGGGCGCTCAGGAGGCCACAGTAACTAGTAATCAAGAAATTCCCCTGAGGGAACCCAAGTATAGCATCGCCGTCAATAACAGAAAAAGGAGGAAAGGAAGAAAGAGAGCTCGCCATGCAATAGGCTACATAAATATGCAGGGAGGCAGAAGAAAGGAAAAGGGAACAGAGATTGAGGAGAAGTTCAATAGGGAACAAATGGGGTGTATGCGGTTACAGAAACGCACCTTAGAGACTCGGAAGAGCCGCCAGTGATTGATAATTATGTTTGGGAATGGTGCAACATAACTAAGTCGGAAACAAAGGGAGGGGGAGTCGGAGTGCTCATCCATCAGGGAGCCAAATGGAAAAGAGTAAATTCAAAATGTCAAGAGCACCTTTGGTTATCAGGTACAATGAGTGGGAAAAAACTTGGCTGGGCGTTAAGCATTTGTGGACCGGAAATAATTGCACAGAGAAGAATAAAGGGTTAATGGAATGCATAAGTGCTGATATTAAGGGTTACGGGAATGATGCTGAAATTATCCTATTAGGTGACATGAATGCCCACATACAAGATTTAGATGGCTATACCAAGAACAACGGGAAGTGAATTCTAGACCTCTGTGAGCAACATAACCTCGTTATCGTAAATACAGGGCCTAAGTGTGAAGGGTAGATCACGTGGAAAGTGGGAAAACGGTAATCCGCCATTGATTCCTGTCTGATGACAGAAGGACTTCATGATAAGTTGAGAGAAATGGTCATTGATGAGGAAGGGCATAGCAGCATAGGGAAGGACCATAAACGCAACATTTTGAAAACGGGATATATAGTTCGGAAAGAGAGCAAGGAGTGCAAAATGGCCAGTCCAAATGTGAACACTGAAAAAATAACAAATGTAGTCACTAGAGTCGAGGAAGAACTTGGCAAATGGCCAAGTAAAGAGTGGGAATATAGTGAGCTTCTCAGTGTAACAACAATAGAAATACGAAAAGAGAAACAACATATTCGTTGGAAAGGAAAAAAGAAACCAAAAAGATGGTGGAACAGGGAGATACGACAAGCGATCGCCGAACGACAGAAAGCATCCCGAGAGCACGGGCAGACAAAGAAGGCGCAGTTGCCGCAGGATGAAGTAGCCAGTAAATTCGAAATATACCGGGAGAAGAAGTCTATGGTTCAAATACTGGTGCAAGCAGTATACTGGTGCAACCAACGTTCACGCAGTGAACGTTGGTTGTCAGAAATACGTGAGAAAAAGAAGCCCGCACCTAGAATATTTTGGAGCCACATAAAATTATTAGGCAGGAAGTCAACAACAATACAAGAACATATCCTAGACTAAGATGGAAACAGACTGGAAGGAGAAGCGGCAATAAATTACATCCGAAAAGTAACAGCCGAATCTTTCCAAGGCAATGACGAGGTTGTACTTGAAGAAAAAGAAGAGCATGAAAGAGACCCAAGTGGAAAAGGAGCTGGTGCTGACAAATTTAAACTGGAAGTAAGCGGAAGAGAAAATTCGTAAGCGCACAGCCACAGGGCTAGACGAGGTTCCCGTTAGGCTGATTAATGAACTAGGACAAAAAAGTAAGGAAGCTCTAGTGAAAGCAGCGGAAAAAACTTTAAAAGATAGACAAATACCAGACAGTTGGCGACAAAGTAGAATGAATTTAATTTATAAAGGTAAGGGGAAGAAAGATAGAATTCACTCGTATTGACCGTTGACCATTAAATCAGTAACATACAGGCTAGCAATGAAGGCAATCAAATTAAAGCTGCAAGCGTGGGCAGAGAATAATGACATTTTTGGAGAACTTAACAATGGCTTCAGAATAGGTAGACGTTTGGATGATACCTTATTTGTTCTTACTCAGTGTATTGAAATATCAAAAGTAGAAAGCAGACCGTTATGTGTGGCCGTTTTAGACGTTACAGGAGCCTATGACAACGTAGACCGCAATATTTTGTGGGATATTCTGGAAGGAGAAGGGTTAGGTGACGATTGTCTATAGCTTTTGAGAGAGATTTACCTAGAAAATACTGTGTGCGTTGAATGGGAAGGGATGAGGAGCGAGGAGAAAGTTGATATCAACAAGGGACAGAGGCAGGGGTGCCCTTTATCCCTATTGCTGTTTATGATGTACATGGAGAAGATGGAGAAGGCGCTAGAAGGAAGCAATATAAGGTTCAATCTCTCATATAAACAGGTGGGTACAGTAGGATAGCAGCAGCTTCCAGGTTTATTTTATGCGGACGACATTGTGTTGCTAGCTAACAAGCAAAGTGATTTGCAACATCTGGCTAATATCTGTGAAGAGGAAGGCAACAATTTGGGTTTGAGTCATCATCATCATCATCATCATCATCATCATCATCATCATCATCATCATCATCATCATCAGCCTAGTTACGCCCACTGCAGGGCAAAGGCCTCTCCCATACTTCTCCAACTACCCCGGTCATGTACTAGTTGTGGCCATGTTGTCCCTGCAAACGTCTTAATGTCATCCGCCCACCTAACTTTCTGCCGCCCCCTACTACGCTTCCCTTCCCTTGGAATCCAGTCCGTAACCCTTAACGACCATCGGTTATCTTCCCTCCTCATTACATGTCCGGCCCATGCCCATTTCTTTTTCTTGATTTTAACTAAGATGTCATTAACTCGCGTTTGTTCCCTCACCCAATCTGCACTTTTCTAATCCCTTAACGTTACACCTATCATTCTTCTTTCCATAGCTCGCTGCGTCGTCCTCAATTTCAGCAGAACCCTTTTCGTAAGCCTCCAGGTTTCTGCCCCGTAGGTGAGTACTGGTAAGACACAGCTGTTATACACTTTCCTCTTGAGGGATAGTGGGAACCTGCTGTTCATGATTTGAGAATGCCTCCCAAACGCACCCCATTCCATTCTTATTCTTCTGGTTATTTCAATCTCGTGATCCGGATCCGTGGTCACTACGTGCCCTAAGTAGATGTATTCCCTTACCACTTCCAGTGCCTCGCTACCTATCGTAAACTGTTGTTCTCTCTCGAGACTGTTAAACATTACTTTAGTTTTCTGTAGATTAATTTTCAGACCCACCCTTCTGCTTTGCCTCTCCAGGTCAGTGAGCATGCATTGCAAATGGTCTCCTGAGTTACTAAGCAAGGCAATATCATCAGCGAATCGCAAGTTGCTAAGGTATTCTCCATCAACATTTATCCCCAATTCTTCCCACTCCAGGTCTCTGAATACCTCCTGTAAACATGCTGTGAATAGCATTGGAGATATCGTATCTCCCTGTCTGACGCCTTTCTTTATTGGGATTTTGTTGCTTTCTTTGTGGAGGATTACGGTGGCTGTGGAACCGCTATAGATATCTTCCAGTATCTTTACATATGGCTCATCTACACCCTGATTCCGTAGTGCCTTCATGACTGCTGAGGTTTCGACTGAATCAAATGCTTTTTCGTAATCAATGAAGGCTATATATATAAGGGTTGGTTATATTCTGCACATTTCTCTATCACCTGATTGATAGTGTGAATATGGTCTATTGTTGAGTAGCCTTTACGGAATCCTGCCTGGTCCTTTGGTTGACAGAAATCTAAGGTATTCCTGATTCTATTTGCGATTACCTTAGTAAATAATTTGTAGGCAACGGACAGTAAGCTGATCGGTCTATAATTTTTCAAGTCTTTGGCGTCCCCTTTCTTATGGATTAGGATTATGTTAGCGTTCTTGTAAGATTCCGGTACGTTCGAGGTCATGAGGCATTGTGTATATAGGGCGGCCAATCTTTCTAGGACAGTGTTCCCACCATCCTTCAACAAATCTGCTGTTACCTTATCCTCCCCAGCTGCCTTCTCCCTTTGCATAGCTCCCAAGGCGTTCTTTACCTCTTCCGGTGTTACTTGTGGGATTTCAAGTTCCTCTAGCCTATTCTCTCTCACCTTATCGTCGTGGGTGTTACTGGTACTGTATAAATCTCTATAAAACCCTTCAGCCACTTGAACTATCTCATCCGTATTAGTAACAATATTGCCGGCTTTGTCTCTTAACGCACACATCCGATTCTTGCCTATTCCTAGTTTCTTCTTCACTGCTTTTAGGCTTCCTCCGTTCCTGAGAGCCTGTTCAATTCTATCCATATTATAGTTCCTTATGTCCGCTGTCTTACGCTTGTTGATTAACTTGAAAAGTTCTGCCAGTTCTATTCTAGCTGTAGGGTTAGAGGCTTTCATACATTGGCGTTTCTTCATCAGATCTTTCGTCTCCTGCGATAGCTTACTGGTTTCCTGTTTAACGGCGTTACCACCGACTTCTATTGCGCACTCCTTAATGATGCCCATAAGATTGTCGTTCATTGCTTCAACACTATGGGCCTCTTCCTGGGCTAAAGCCGAATACCTGTTCTGTAGCTTGATCCGGAATTCCTCTAGTTTCCCTCTTACCGCTAGCTCATTGATTGGCTTCTTATGTACCAGTTTCTTCCGTTCCCTCATCAAGTCGAGGCTAATTCGAGTTCTTACCATCCTATGGTCACTGCAGCGCACCTTGCCGAGCACGTCTACATATTGTATGATGCCAGGGTTCCCGCAAAGTATGAAGTCGATTTGATTTCTAGTCTCACCATTCGGGCTCCTCCACGTCCACTTTCGGCCAACCCGCTTGCGGAAAAAGGTATTCATTATCCGCATATTATTCTGTTCTGCAAACTCTACTAATAACTCTCCTCTGCTATTCCTAGAGCCTATGTCATATTCCCTCACTGACTTGTCTCCGGCCTGCTTCTTGCCTACCCTGGCATTGAAATCGCCCATCAGTATACTGTATTTTGTTTTGACTTTACCCATCGCCGATTCCACGTCTTCATAGAAGCTTTCGACTTCCTGGTCATCATGACTAGATGTAGGGGCGTAGACCTGTACAACCTTCATTTTGTACCTCTTATTAAGTTTCACAACAAGACATGCCACCCTCTCGTTAATGCTATAGAATTCCTGTATGTTACCAGCTATGTTCTTATTAATCAGGAATCCGACTCCTAGTTCTCGTGTCTCTGCTAAGCCCCGGTAGCACAGGACGTGCCCGCTTTTTAGCACTGTATATGCTTGTTTTGGCCTCCTAACTTCACTGAGCCCTATTATATCCCATTTACTGCCCTCTAATTCCTCCAATAGCACTGCTAGACTCGCCTCACTAGATAACGTTCTAGCGTTAAACGTTGCCAGGTTCATATTCCAATGGCGGCCTGGTATATGGAAACACAGGAAAAAACAATAACAGTGAAGGGGAAGAGAAATGCAGCCATAATGAAGCACAGAGCACTATGGGGATACAATAGGTACGAGGTGCTCCCGGGTATGTGGAAAGGTGTAATGGTTCCAGGATTTACTTTTGGAGAAGCGGTTGTTTGCTTTAAATCAGGGGCACAATCAGGACTCAATGGGAACCAAAGCTCAGTGGGACGCCTCGCATTGGGCGCTCACGGGAAGACTACAAATGAAGCTGTGTAGGGTGATATGGGCTGGAGTAGTTTTGAACTGAGGGAAGCTCGCATGAAATTGATTATGAAGAACGACTGAGGATTATGGAAAAAAAGTAAATGGGCTGGGAAAGTGTTGAGGTATCTGTACAGGAAAAACATTGATTCACAGTGGAGGAAAAGAACTAGGAAGCTTATCAACAAGTATGCGGCCTGTAGGGTGGGCAACACAGCAACAAAGAACGTCAAGCGGAAAGTCAGAGAGGGTGAAATAATCTCACGGGTGGCGGCAATGGAAAAGAAACCTGCCATGAGCAACTACTTAAGAGGAAAAAATGAAATCGGGAAAGAAACAATTTATGATAACTCAAAAGGAAGCTCATTACTTTCCGAAGCGAGATCGGGATGCCTTAGTACACGCACCCATAAAGCAAGGTATAACAAGGAAGAAGAATCATGTGCTTGCTGCGGTAAAGCGAGGGAAACGATGGTGCATGTTTTATTAGAATGTGAAGACGTCTGCCCCGCGGTCGATTTAGGCACCACTGGCCTCCTTTAAGCCCTTGGGTTCAGTGAGAGCAGTGGAAAAGGAAACATGTCCGCAATAGAGATTAGTAAGAGGCAATTGGAAGATTGGTGGAAGAGAAGTAATGAAACAACAAGAAACGGAGACGTATAAAAGTAAAGTTCTCAATAGGGGGTCAGAAAATTTGGTTGTAGGAGTTCATAGTGTTTTTTTTTTCGTTTTTAACCTAGGTAGGACATTAGGCAGTATAATAGCAAGAGCTTGGTTGCGCAACCCACCGCTCCGTTCCAAAGGGGACGCTCATAACATCCATCCATCCATTCCATGGGTGGCCGAAGGGTATCAAACCGCGGCACTGAGAAGGAACAAAGACCCGTTCTGATTGTTGTTTCGCTTATATTCACCTTGTCTTTCATATTAGTGCATGTGGCCGGCGTCCACTGCTGCTACATTTTAGGCAACATCGGGCAAGTAGCCGCAATGGCGGTTACTTTCAGTGAGTAGAAAATTATGGGTACCAATTGTGTGTCCTATTCTGAGACGACAGAATAGGATGTCTGTTCGGCGTGATTTTGTTGCAGAGGGCCAGAATCCTAACTGTGGCTTTATCACGTGGAGCTTATTATTTGTTTCCGCGTCCCACATGCGTTGCCAGTAGTCCCGCAGTTTCTTACGTGAGAAAGGCTTCAGATCTGTGACAGGGACAGTAGCCGTAGGAATAATAGCTAGTGATGTGAGTGATGTGGCCATTTTGTCAGCTAGTACATTACCGTCGATGCCTCTATGGCCAGGTACCAAGCACATCATTACATGTCTATATGATAAATAAATGCTGCATAAGAGCAAATAAAGTTCAATGAGAACCGGATTTGTAAACTTTTGTGAAGAGATCAGCGCTTTTACAAGACTTAACGAGTCTGTGAATATTAGTGCTCTGTCAAGCTTTAATTTCTTTATATGTTTTAATGCAGACAGTAAAGCATAGGCATCTGCAGTGAAGATACTCGTTAAGGGATTCAATACATCAGATTTAGAAAAAGAGGGACCAACAGCATCATGAGATACACCAGAATGTGATTTTGACGCGTCTGTGTAGAATTCGTAACAGCAGTACTTCGATTGAAGTTCACGGAAATGCATAGAAACTTCGAGGTCAGGAGCGTGCTTTGTGACCTCCACAAAGGATACATCAGAGTCTATCACCTGCCACTCCCAGGGCGGTAGTAGGTTAACTGGAGGCATTAAGCGATGTTCGAGAATTGGGACATCCATTTCTTCGCTAAGCTCTCTTGCACACAGTGACAAAGGAAGTCTCATAGAGGGTCTATTATGAAAAATGCTTCACATGCGAAGTCGTTAACGGTTGTGAAGCACGGATGTTCTTTATTAGAGCGCACTTTGAGAAAATAGGTGAAGCTGATGTATGTTCTCTGAAGATGGAGTGACCACTCATCTGACTCTATATATAGACTTTCGACAGGGCCTGTTCTAAATGCGCAGTGGCCAGGCGGATACCCAGACGATGAACGGGGTCTAACATCTTAAGCGCGCTCGGTGCGGCAGAGTGATATACTACGGCACTATAATCTAACCGTGATCGCACTAGGCTCCTGTAAAGATCCAGTAAACAATTCCTGTCACTACCCCATATGTTGTGTGGGATAGGATTTTAAGTAAATTCATAGTTTTTAGACATTTTGCTTTAAGACATTTTATGTGTGAAATGAAAGTGAGCCTGGAGTCAAGGATAACACCTTGAAATTTGTGCTCTTTGTTGAAGGGAATTTGTTGTCCACCCAGTTCTACACAAGGATCAGGGACCAGGCTTCTCTTTCTTGTAAAGAGAACACAAGAGCTTTTTTGGGGGGTTGATTTTAAATCCAGTTTAGTCTGCCCACTTGGACACCTTGTTTAAGCCCTGCTGTACCTGTCTTTCGCACACTGTAAGGTTGCACGATTTGTAACCTATTTGTATATCGTCCACGTAGACGGAATAAAAAATTGCCAGTGGTAGAGAAGCACGAAATGTGTTCATCTTAACGATAAATTGTGTGCGACTTAGTACGTCTCCCTGGGGTACACCAGTTTCTTGTATAAAAGGTCGCGATAATACGTTGCCGATTTTCACGCGGAAGATAGGATTCGACAAATAGCTTTAAATTATTTTCAACACATTTCTACAGATGCCCATTCCCGACAAGTCTCGCAAGATCCCGTAACGCCATGTTGTGTCATATGCCTTCTCCATATCGAGGAATATTGAGAGGAAATACTGCTTGTGTACAAATGCATCGGGGATATATCATTCAATGCGCACAAGATGATCGGTTGTCGACGGCCGTTGTCTGAAGCCACACTGATAGGGATCGAGCATATTGTTGAGTTCAAGGAAATGTATGAGTCTGCGATTAATCATTTCTCAAAAAAGCTTACACAGACAATTTGTAAGAGCTATCGGACGATAACTTGCTGCCAAGGAAGGGTATTTTCCATGCTTCAGAACAGGAACCACAGTCGCTTTTTTCCATGTGGATGGGAGGTATCCCGCAGCCCAAATAGTGTCGAAAAGTGTGAGTAGTGTAACTTGTGTGTCAGTATGTAAGTTTCTCATCATGTCATACATGACTCTGTCAGGTCCAGGTGCAGTGCTTTTGCATGTGTTCAAGGCTGCCCTCAACTCGGCAATACTGAAAGGCCGGTTATACCGTTCATTCTGTCTGGATTTTCGTATGTTTGGCTTACGTCCTTCTATTTCTTTATGTTTAAGAAAGGATTGGGAATAGTGGATTGAGCTCGAAACACGCTCAAAGTGCTCCCCAAGTGAGTCTGCCTGATATTTCAGTGTATCGCTCTGTGTATTTACCAAAGAGAGTGAATATGCTTGTCGCCCTCTTATCCTATTAACCTTGTTCCAGACTTTGGCCTCATCTGCATACGAGTTGATGCCTGATAAAAACGTGTGCCAACTCTCTCTTCTGGCCTGTCGGCGCCTTCTCCTGCCTTGGGACTTTACTTTCTTAAAGTTAATAAGATTCTCGGCAGTGTGAGAGGCGCGTAGCAACCCCCACGCTTTGTTCTGTTTTTTACGAGCGATTCTATGTTCGTCGTTCCACCACGGGAGATGCCGTTTGCATGCCAAGCCATTTACTTCTGATATGCACTTAGATGCGGCATCTATTGTGAAGGCTGTAAGGTACTCCACAGCAGCATCAATTCCTAACGAGGACATGTCATCCCATGAGATACTAGTGAAAGTTCGGAATTTCTCCCAATCAGCTGTATCAATCTTCCGCCTAGGAACCTGTGATGGATATTCGTTTTCTTTAGGTGCTCTTAGCAGTATGGGGAAGTGGTCGCTTCCGGAAAGATTGTTGGTAACTTCCCATTAGAGTTCAGGCAGTACAGACGGGGAAACTAGGCTAAGATCAATTGAAGAAAGGTTCTGTTTGCAAGACAGTAATATGTGGGTTCCTTCTTATTCAGAAAGCACACACCAGAAGAAAAAAGGAACTGTTCAACAAGACGACCTCGCGCATCTATACGAGTCGCCCCACAGGCTGCTGTGTGCATTGAAATCGCCAAGAACAACATAAGGTTCTGTCAATTGATCTATAAAGGACTGAACTTGATGTTTGTTTAATTGGTAATGCGAGGTTATGTAAAGCAAGCAAATGGCGATGAGTGTGTTTAGGAGAACAACTCGAACCGCCACTGCTTCAAGGGGCATTTGTAGCTGCAAACGTTGACACACTGCTTTTATGAATAACAATGGCAACAGTGCCCGATGATGCGACAGCATCATTGCGATCTCTGCGAAACGTAACATACTGTAGGAGGAAGTTTGTGTGTTTCGATTTTAAGTGTGTTTCCTGGAAACACAGCACTTTTGGATTGTGTTTGTGGATGAGTTCTTGCACATCATTAAGGTTTCTAAGAAGACCTCTGACGTTCCATTGAATAATTTGTGCATCCATATTGGAAGTAAATAGGTGCTGTGTGTACGGAAACAGAAGTAGTAATTACAGAGATTACAGAGATTAGATTACAGAGCTCTTTCGGGGCCCTGTAACGGGGGTTTTGTCCTTTCTGGAGCGTTCGTGGGAGCCTTGCCGCTCCTTAGGCGCGCTAGCTAGATGCAACCGCCGCGGGGGCAGTTGGCGTAACTGCCGACTGACTGCTTGTGGGTCGGACAGCCGCAGGAAGCCTTTGTGTCGCTGCCCCCTGGCGCGTCACATCGGCAAAATAGTTCTTGTGCATGTAGGATACCCGCCTGCGTGCCTCCTTGAAACTTATATTTTCTTTTACTTTGATCATTACAATTTCGTTTTCTTTTTTCCAGGATGTGCACGACCGCGAGTACGCGGCGTGGTCCCCATCACAGTCCACGCAGTGGAGAGTGTTTTCACACGATTCCGCGGAGTGCTCATGAGCACTGCATTTTACACAAGTTTGGCGACTGCGGCAGTTCGATGAGCTGTGGCCAAATCGCTGGCATTTAAAACATCTCAGAGGGTTTGGACACATATGGTCTGACCCGGATCTTCAGATATCCTGTCTCAATAGTCCCAGGGAGCACACTTGAACCAAAGGTAAGAATTAGATGTTTTGTTTTAATCTCTTTTCCATCGCGCCTTAGCAGAATTCTCTTAACATTGATTGCGTTTTGATCGCTCCAGCCTTCTAATAGTTCAACGTCCGTAAGCTCCATCAGATCATCATCTGAAACTACACCACAGGCGGTGTTCATCATGCGGTGCGGGGTCACTGTCACTGGGACATCTCCACATGATACAATGTTAAGCAGTTTCTCGTGTTGCTTTTTGTCGCGGAGTTCCAAAAAGAGTTCACCGCTAGCCATCCTTGATGCTTTATAACCTGGTCCAAGTGCCTGAGTTAGGGATTTCAAAACAACGAAAGGTGAGGTTGTTCGTGCTTGTTTTTCTTGTTTTCCAGAATAGATGACATGAAATCGCGGGAAAGTCTCTTTTTGGCGTCCGAAAAATTCAACGATTTCTTCAGTGCGCCCCCTCTTCAGGGAGCGATCAGGTAGTGGAGGGAAGGAACTAGCCATAAGTGAGAGTATTTTTCGGCAGTAGCACCAGCCACCCACCATGGAGCCCAACAGGGGGATGCTGCAGGGCCCGTAAAAACAGGGCCTACAAACGCCAGCTGTACGCTACCACTATAACCAAATATGATATAACCTAGGTTGGCTACTCACACAAGGTTAACCCTTGCTGCCAGGAAGATCGGAAGTAATAAAAAATGAGTAGGAGATAGGAAAGATGTAAAGGCTAGAGAGAAAGACGAAGATCGGAGAGGAGGATAGCAAAAGGTAACTACCGATTTCCCCCGGGTGGGTCAGTCCGGGGGTGCCGTCTACGCGAAGCAGAGGCAAAAGGGGTGTGTTGCCTCCGCCGGGGGGCCTTAAAGGTCCGAACACCCAGCATCGGCTCAACCCCCAGGATTCCCCTTTCCCCGGACACGGCTAAGCCGCGCATGGCCACACGCGGGAGGGTCCAACCCTCGTGTGCTCGGGTACGTGGTGTCGCCACACACCAAAGGCCTGTTGACACAGACGCCCCTGCGGGGAGTTAGAGTGGGAAGCGCTGCGGGGATGGCCGGAGCTATGGCGGCGGCGCTCTAGGACTCGATGTCAAGGCGAGTAAGCCAAGTCATCGCGTTCGACGGCAACTTTTCATCGCACTGAGGACCCCTTCAAGCCATGGAATGCTTCCGTGAAGAAACTTTCATGATTGAGTAGTTATGCCGATTCGCCTTCCCAATTATCTCTTCCTGGCCGTACTTTTGTAAAGTTTCATAACCGCCTACGCATTGTAGTAGCTAACTAAAGCAGCTTTCAGACGCGACGCTGATATAAATATTAAACCCACTGCTGATGACAATGCCGGAAAAGTAATCTCGACAGAAAAGCCGGGCCCTCACTAAAGTTTTGCGCCTGTAACTTATCGCGCCGGCGTGAAAAAGCGCGCGATCGAGCAGCGGTGGATGCCGGCGACATGCACTTATATGAACGATAAGGTGAATATAAGCAAAATAACAATCAGAACTGCTCTTCGTGCTTTCTCAGTTCCGCGGTTTGATGCCCCACTGCCGTCCGCAGTTGTGCGACAGCGCCATGTGCTAGACTACCGGCGATGCACAGTCCCCTTCGTCGCGACCGTCAGCAGCAGAGCAACCGACCGGTGCACTAGAAATTTATCAAGCCTGACAAGGCTCCGCGTGAGAGTGAGGGCGAAGTCTGGCGCTACTCGGGGCAGTCTTGCCGTCAGCTCGCGGAGCGAGATAGCAGCGCCCCGGTGTGGCCCCCCAGCCGCTCTGGCCACCTAAGCCGTGGTCCGGTAACTTTTTTGGGCCGATAGTACATGCTATATGGTGATTTCTTTTTGGGCGTTTAAAGAAAGCCGGCGAAATATGAAACAAAAACACGTGACTGCGCTCGTGCGCTATCGTATTGCAGCGCTCTCAACCATGCATAGAGCCTACCGCTTAACAGGGACGACGGCCGGCCTAGGAAACTCGGCCACTCCGGTGGCAGCGGTTAAAAAGCGCTATCCACCGGGAGGGCGGGAAAGCAAATCCGCTTCCCTTGTACGACCTCCTAGATGGGCGCGCGCCCGCGCTAGCCGATCCAGGAAGCGGTGCCCTTTCTCCCCTCCTCTCAACTTCTTGCCCCTTCCCCTGTCTCGCAACGCCCTCACCTCTGACGGTTTCCACGCGCGCCTGGCGGCCCAGCGCAAGCTTAGCCCGCTGCATGACGGTTCATGTTTCGTTATCTGCTGTTATCGGGAAGCGTGCGCTGCTGTGCGTTGACCGACGTGGGCAGTTTCGTTAGTTTCGTGGTCCTCGATAGCTGTGTGCTTGTGCTCCATGAGGTTTCACCCATTTCACGACTCGCACCTCTCGTACATCGTGCAGTGCTGCACGAATACCTCAAAACCAAGCCCTGCAAGGTTGTTCCGGGTGCCTAAAGACAACAGGTGAGCGCGCAGACCCAAGGACATCAGAAGACGCATGTACACGAACACGGCCCTGTGCATGTGTGTGCTCCATGAGTCTCCGGACGTCGTTGCGCCTTGATTGTGCTACACTTCTCTCTTACCGGTTGTGAAAGCTGATGATCCTCCACATTGCCCCCTGGTCTATGACTTGTGTTTTTCTGTGCCAAGTCTCATTCTGCAAGTTTAGTAACTTGCCCAGCTTTCCATCCCGCCCTCAGTGCTTTTTCTGCGTGTCACGTTCAGTAAACGTACTAACAGCTGGAAAATTACTGTTCGTGTCTGCGTATTATCTCAGTAATCGCCGATGGGAAAACCGCGCGAACAACCTTCATGTGTAGGCATGATACGCTTTTTTTTCTTCTGGAAAGCATGAGCATTGCAAGTGTCCTAAATGCAGACTTTTGCAGTTCGTGTTTATTACACAAAGGAGTGCCCAGTTGGTACGACTTAGTGCCTTAAGTGACGTAATTTTACTGCTAAGCATTGCATTCGGGGTGAAAGAAAAGTCGTGTTGTTGGCTTATTTTACCTGGTCTTCGATTCAGGAATAGGCCTTTCTGCGAACGTTTTGTATGTGCTGCTGCAAAAGTTGACTACCTTCTTTTCCCCCTTGCCACCGTTACTAAAGTTGTGGCCAACTGCAAAACAATGTGATAAAGTGTATTTCAGTTTTTAGTAATGGTATTTTTGTTCTGCCATGTCTTTTTCAATTCGTTCAGTAGTAATGAACATGTCACGCATTTCATATACTTTATTTATTTATTTATTTATTGAACATACCTTACAGGCCCCTTGACAGGGCATTGAGTAAGGGGGGTAATAAAAAAGTGCAAAGTAACTTGTCGGTGTGCAACGTACGGCTCAAGTTTGCAGTTTAACATAAAGGAGAGGAATCGATGATAATGTGGTATGGCGGCAAGTGGAAGGTTGGGCGGGAAAAAGGATAACATGAAGAGAGAAAAAAAATATTGGCTGGCATTATACATATGGCAAAACTGGATACAAGAACTATAAAGTATACCGATTACAATGACAACAGTAACAAGAAAAGAAACTACAACCAAAGGTAGACTGACAAATATGCGAAATCTAGGCGCATGAACAGTTGGCAGGGTTTAAAATACGCACAATGGTAGGGCATGATAAAAACGCAGGAACTAATGGCGTGCACAGTAAAAACATTTATCAATATAAGGAATGCAGTCGGGCAAAAAGTGGGATACCGAAAAAAAAAAACACACACACGCACTACGAATCCGATGCCTAGAGCCACGGCCGCTCACTTCGTCACGGTCCGCGCGCACGGTTCGTTTGCATGAAGCGTGGTGGAGAGCGCTGCATACGATAGCGCATGAGCACTGTCACGTAGTTTTATTTCATATTTCGCGGACTTTCCTTAAACGCCGATAAAAATCACCACGCAGCCTGTACGTTGCCACAAGAAATTGGATCGGTTGTTTCTGAATTCCCTCTACAACGCAACGAAACGCACTTCACTCTAAGAACAGTTTACACCCTTTGGCTTGCCCCTTCTGCCACACAACAATAATCGTCATCTGCCTTGATGCGTTTCCTTTCTTTATCGCTGCAAGCCCGGAACTTTCCAGTGACGAACGGCACGCGCGTTATCAGAAGGGGCACTCCAAAGGGTGTAAACTGTTCTATGCTGATAACGCGCGTGCCGTTCGTTACTGGAAAGTTCCGGGCTCGCAGCGATAAAGAAAGGAAACGCATCAAGGCAGATGACGATTATTTTTGTGTGGCAGAAGGGGCAAGCCAAAGGGTGTAAACTGTTCTTAGAGTGTTGGCCCTAAAGTGAACATTGAAAATTTTGCATAATTCGTCTTAGTTATTTAACTAATTAGGCGGAATATAATAAAATACTCAAAGGAGCGCCACATGACGGCACACAATATGCCATTGGTTTCATTCAGCTGTGGCTAACTACTTTTTTAAATCCTTGGTTGAAGTTACGTGAAACACCCTCTACAGTGGACGAAAATTTTGAATGCATGCATTGTGCACAGATGATCACCACGCTATCTTAGCCATGAAATGTTTAATTACATATGGATACATTGCATCACTGAATAAGGCTGCACTGGAATGTTCAAGTTAATATTGACACGTGTACTTATCTTTATCGGGCGACCACGTTTCGCCGCCGAACAAATGTTATCGCACAGCGCGGGACGCGCCTGCATGTATCCGAAGTTTCTGGAAAGTTATCGATGCTTCTATCCGCTGTCTGTTGTCGCCGAACCTTGTGTTATCTGATTTCATCGCGTGACGCGACGGTGTAGAACTTTGTGGAAGGCACGCGGGTCCCAACGACTGGTCTGGAACATTCGATGACTACTGTATAAAAGCCGACGCGCTGGACCCGCTGATCAGATTTTCGACGATCGCCGACTGTGTTCGCCGCTATCGTTGCGCTTTAAGTGTAGCCTGTTTTGTGGGCACAGGTTCGCCCAATAAAAGCTAGTTTTGTCTTTCACAGTACTGCTACTGTGTTCTTTAACGTCACTACTACGTGACAATATAAGAATCTGCAGATATCAGCCATTCCTCATTCTGCCGACTCCTTTACAGCGAAAGTAACAAATTCTAATCGGAAACGACGCCATCTTTTTATGAACAGTTAACGCCTTCTCATCGACTAGGACAATTCCGCCTTTGTCACCCACAGAATTGCCTGCTGTGGGTCGTGTGGTCAAAAATCTGCACAGTGCATGGGTAGCGCGTTTGTGCATCACTGAAAAAGCAGCAGGGCACCTTAGTCTCACGCTTAGACGACTTGGAAGATAGATCATGGCGCATTAACTTGGTTTTTTACAGCATACTCGATTCCAATGAGTCATGGCTGCAAACTGAACAGAAAACTCTGGATGCTCTGTCGTCACTATTGGGAAATGCCGTGCCACCAAATTCAGTTGAACGGGCGCATCGAATCGGGACTTCTTCAAATACGAAATGTCGTCCGGTTATAATGAAACTATCACACTTCAAAATTAAGGAGAGCATACCTTCGTCGCGCAGCCAGCTTAAAGGTAGTAACGTTTCAGTATCTGAGGACTTCTCGCCTGCGACAAGGCTCGCTCGAAAAAAAGCTTCTAGAAATTGGTAAAAACTAGCCTAATTCCCCCTCATTTACGCTACGTTTTAACAAGTTTTTCATTAATGAACAATGTTTCATGTACGATCCAACAAGTCACAGCGTTAAGCGAGTTAATAGTGGTGTTACAGATCACGCAAGCACACCTGATAATCTGCGTCATCATCCTACTACATAGCAATGCGCAAAGGACAATGACTTCGCAACAATGGTTGTTGCAAACACTAGAGCTGTGTTTCGCCAACGCGACGAACTTGAATCACTCATTGATAGCTGTAATGCTGGTATTATTGCATTAACGGAAACGTGGCTACACTCCCATGTGCAAGATTGTGAAATCTTTGACTTGTCTCGATTTCGTATCTTCCGTTGCGATCGCACTGATCTCAAAGGCGGAGGCGTACTACTCGCTATTTCGAAATCCCTGCAATGTCATCAAGTCCACATTCACTGTAACCTGGAAGTTGTTGGTGCGTGCGTTCATATCCGTTACCGTAAAATTACGATCGTTGTTGGCTGCGGCGCTCTATCCTACCCATCCACTTTCACCGTTGAGCTTCACGATGTGCTTAACACCCTTACTTTGCGGTATCCTTCGAACCCCATTATATTATTGGAGGATTTCAACTTCCCCAACATATGCTGTACAAGTGAACCTCCGCACTGTTATCCATTTTCTTCACAAAGTAACGACTTTCTAGATCTCTGCTCTTTGTTTTCCCTAACACAATTAGTATTAAAACCAACTAGGATCTCGAAAAGCGCTCCTAACCTCCTTGACTTAATCTTATGCTCTCACCCTGACATAGTTACCAATGTTTGATGCTTACCGGGCTTAGGCGATCACCTGGGTCTTTCTTCCAACATATTAACTCCTGTGATAAAACCAATTGTTGAAAAAAAATAATTGACCATTACGATAGGACAAACTTTGACGCTATTAATATTAAGCTAGCTAATTTTCTTGATCCTTTCCTAAGCCAATTTGACGATCGCATAGTTGATGAGAACTGGACCGTTTTCAAAAATAAAATGCATGAGCTGCCCGACAGGTTTATTCCTTCAAGAGTAATATCCTGCAATGTTGAGAAATTCTGGTTCAATTCCAAGTTAAAAAGGCTCTCCAACCGGAAAAAACGAATGTATCGAATAGCGAATAAAAGTTCATTGGCATCGAAATGGGACGCTTATAAGGAGGCGAACAGTATTTACAGAGAAGCTATAAAACTTGCCAAAAAGGCATTCCAAGTACACACGTTACCCACAATGCTTGCAAATGACCCTAAAAAGTTTTGGCGTGTTATTAACCCTTCCAAAGATATTTCAGTCATGTTGATTGATTCGAGTGGTTCACCGGTACCCGAAGATGTATGTCCCCATATCCTTAATTCTGTGTTCTGTAATAACTTTGTCGTATGTAGCAACCCTGTGCTTCCAACTCTCAAGTGCTGCAATTACCGACGTATGGACTTTATTATCATTGAACCTGTTGAGGTCGAAAATGTAATTAAAGATCTGAAGTTATCATCAAGTCATGGTGCTGATTTGGTTAACGCAATATTTCTGAAAAATACTGCTGTTTATTCATCTGTTCTGCTTTCGAAACTTCTTCAGCAATCCTTAGATACCCATCAGCTACCTGCAGATTGGAAGGTCGGGAAGGTGGTCCCACTACATAAGTCCGGTAGCACACATTCGCCCCTCAACTATCGCCCCATTTCCCCCATTCCTTGCAAGGTTCTTGAACATATTTTGTACTCACATTTAGCAAAGCACTTAGAGAATAATTTATTTTTCTCAAGAGCACAGCATGGTTTCCGAAAAAACTTGTCTTGTGAGACCCAACTTCTTTCTTTTACTCACAGCCTTCATCTCATTCTCGACAAAGGTTCATTCGCAGACTGTGTTTTCTTTGATTTCACCTAGGCCTTCGACATAGTGTGTCATAAATTGCTTTTACTTAAACTTAGTAAACTTAATATAGATCCTAACCTTTTTGCATGACTTGAGCATTTTCTCCTTAATCGGTCACAGTATGTTGTGTCGATCATATGTCCCCATCTAATCCTGTAGACTATGGTGTGCCCCAAGGATCAGTTATAGGCCCTCTTCTCTTCTTAATTTACATTAACGATTTACCCAATGACGTTTGGTCTAATATTTACCTTTTCGCAGATGACTGTGTTATCCTCCGTGAAATCTCGGACAAATCTGATAACAAATTCTTACAAGACGATATAAACGCTATCTCTAACTGGTGTGACGTATGGTTAATGCAACTTAACGTAACTAAATGTAAATGTATGCGTGTAACTCGCAGCAATATTCTTCCGCCGAACTATTACATTAATGATACTCCGCTAGAGGTCGTAACCTCCTATAAATACCCAGGCGTCCACATAACCTCGTCACTTTCCTGGTCGTTGCACATCGATAATGTAACTAACAATACTAATCGCATGCTAGGTTATTTTCGCCGAAATTTTTCTTCTGCTCCTACATCATTGAAATTAATCGTATAAAAACAATTATTAAGAGTAAAATAGAGTACGCCTAATCCATCTGGGACCCGCACCTCGAAACCCTTATTCAAGCACTTGAACTAATCCAAAACAATGCCGCACGTTTCATTCATAGCAATTACAGCCGCACAACAAGCGTAACTGCCATGAAAAACTCCTTGCTGCTTGCTCCTCTCTCAGCCCGGCGTAAGTGCTTTCGCCTTGCTTTATTTCATAAACTATATTTTCACAATTCCTACCTGCGCGATCACCTACCTACATTTCCTCTTGCATAGAGCATAGCCATATAGTTGGAATCATTCAATGCCGCACCAGAACCTGTAACGAATCATTTATTCCTAGGACTTCTCAGGAATGGAACCACCTTCCCGGCGCAGTTGTCGCAATCAAGGACAAACCAAAGTTTTGTACGGCCTTATCAGACATCATCACTCCCGGACACAATTAACTAATCAATTTTGCTGTAATAACGAACCATTTCTTGCTGTTGTGTTATTTATTTGTGTATGTTTTTTACCCACTCCCGTCTGTAATACTTCGGTCTTGAGGGTACAATAAAATAAAATAAAAATAAATGCAAAATTTTTTTCCTGAATAAAGTTTTCTCTCTCTCTCTCTCTGGTCGAAAAGCTCGCCATTTGCTACTTTTTCTATTATAAAACAAGCACGAAGTTTGTCATATGAACTGTATTTTTAGCTCCTCTCTACTAGCTCAGGGCTTTATGAACTCGCTATTTAAACAGCATCGAATTATGAGTGGAAACAAGTATGTTTTTCTTTGTAAATTATTTTATGCCTTGAAGTTGAATGCCCACCGCGTATGAACTTAGCAGCACAGGATGAGCCAATATTGCAGCGTGCGTGTGTCACCACCGGGTATAAATCAGCTAGAAACTAATGCCCTTTGTTAATGGCACGTACATTCCGGTGGAAAGAACAGTCCGTTTCCTGAGTCGTTGCCATCTGGAATGTGGTAAATAGGTTCGGCAGCTGCGGAGTAATAAAATGCAATGCAAAAAAAAAAGGTATTTACGCATAGTCTTTAGAACTCAGCCATTTAATATCCTTTTATAGAGCTGGGCGAAATCGGTGATACAACAAGTCATGGTAGCATTTGTGAACTTGAAACCAGTGCTTTTTCTTTGTGACTTGGAATAAAGGCCACGCTTGCACTTGTCATAGTTGCGCTCATTCATCGTTTTAAAAAATAATAGCTTTCATGCGTTTGGAAAATGTGTTCTTGGTGTATTTTTTCGTTAGCCAAACTACCCAAGGGGGCAGTAACCGCAGGAATAAATCCCAAGAAAAACGTTAGATGCGACAAAAAAAAAAAAAAAATGCTGGCTCTCCCGTAATAGAGAAAAGATGTAAGCATGAAATGGCTACAGGCAAAGCAGATTGGTTGGCGATGATAGTAGCCACAATTTTAAAATGGGTGTAGTGCATGATGGCAACGGCCGACCCCACCACACCGCACCACACCATACTGTGCACCGGTTCGTATGGACGCAATTATTTCCCATCACAGACAGTGACAGGAAAAACTGCGTCCGTATGACGTCTTTTGCTGCCTGTGGTGCCGCCACCCTTCACGTTTCTTCAAACAGTTCAGTGCTCTCAGCGTGTGTCGCTACTTTTTCTTCTTGACGCATGGAAGTGGTTCGCTGCAAATGTGCGGCCTTAGGTAGGTGGCCACCAAGAAGGTTAAAGAAAAATTGATGGCGTGGAAGTGACCTGTACCCGCCTATGGGCTCGGGTGAAGCCGGCAGCGGCCATCTTACGGGGGGCAAGAAGCGGCCTCCCAAGATGTTCGCAGCGCTGTTCGCCGACTTTTCCAACCGTTTTCAATTGTTTAAAGAATTTTAAAGTTCTGATGTCACACTGCGGGCTATGAGGCGAGCCAAATTGTAGGTCTCCCGATCGCAGATATCTGAGTACTGAGGCATTTTATGGGCATGAATATGCAGCGGTCGCAAAATAGAAAACAAATTCGCGCGATAATTAGCGTCTATTCGCCTTATTTGATGCAGTGTAGAGATTGATCAACCATGAAAACTGTCAGAAAATACAATTAAAAACTGAAAATGTAGCGTAAGAAATGCCAGTACACTCTTAACCAAATGCACACCTTTTGGTGTGTATATTTGCCACACAATAATAGTCGTCATCTGTGGTGGTGGTGGTAAACTTTATTGAAAGGGGGAAGGGTAAAGGGGACGTGGCTGAGGGATCGGGCTCAAGTAAGGCCCTGAGCCTGCTTGGCCTTCTCCGCCCAGTCCACCAGTTCAATCTGTTGGTCGACGTCCCTGGAACTGAGCCAGGCTGTCCAGTCAGTCTCGCTGCTGACGGGGGATGAGAAAACGGGAGCGAGGTGCATTCCCAAATTATGTGTGTGAGTGTTCCTGGTTGTGAACTGTGTTGCTTGAGTTTCCTTCCTTAAAAACACTACGGTCGCTACTTTCCTTTCGAGAATGCTCTGCCATACTGATAACGGGCATGCCGTTCGTGACTTGGATGTACCGGGCTCGCAGCGTTACACAAAGGAAATGCGGACAGGACAGATGTCGAATATTGTTGTGGTCAAAGGGTGTAATTTTGCTTAAGAGTGTACACTCTTAAGCAAATTTACAGCCCTTGGGTCGTATCTTGCCGCACAACGATAGTCGTGTGGCAAGATACGATTACTATCTTCATTATCATCAGGTGTTGCCGGTGCTTTAGGGTCCTCATTGTATGGAGCGTCACGGAACTTTGGCGGTGGCCCTTTCCTCTTAGCCTTAAATATAAAACTTTATTCTCGAGTAAGGCAATGCTAGTCTGCAACCTTATTTAAATGAGAATGCTAACGCTAACATGTAAACTGCTTGTTCGTCAACTTTCCTAAAAACACCCGGGCGCGATAGCACATTTTCGGATCCGCATGGCACCGCGCACGGCAAGATACGACGACCCGAAACACACAAGCTGCGGCGACTGGCGTGCTTTTGCCCCCTGCAAGATGGCGACACGGCGGCTTCACTTGACGGACGCTGCCTCCACTCCAGCAGTTTTTCTTTAACCTCCTTGGTGGCCCCCGTCCGTGGCTGTGTTGTGACCTTCGCGAACGGCCGCATAATGCTGGCGTTGTCGGCACAGTCGAGCAGTATTCTGCTCTGGCGTATAACTCTATGAACTTTCGGTTTCTGGAAAACGCTCCCTACCTCTGCTTTAGTTGGGCTGCATTGCTCGGCTTAAGCATTTGTGGCAGCCACCTCATTCAAATGAAGAACGATGAGGAAGCGTATGCGGCAACGACGCGACGCAGGCCTCAAGGCTTACGGAGCCAAATGAACCTGTTTTGAATTGAACCTCGTCGCAAGTCTTGCTTCGGTTAAACAACCATCCGCGCTGCACCGGACGCTGCCGGCTTGGTCACTCACGTACAACTGGCATTGAAAAGAGCATAGACAACCCTGTCTCAGCGTCAAAGATGACAATCAAGTGTATGGTGCCCTGTATCTTCCTTTTGAACATCGCTATTGGAAATGACAAATCAAACTTGAGCGTACTAAAAAGTTACAGCTCGAGTAATATTGTGCACAAACATTTGGAAGAAATCGGAAGCAATATTTTTGTAACTCGTTTGGGCAGTAAGTAGCGTATGTAATGAATTGCTATACAAAGGGTTGGGGGCCAGAGACCGCATTTCACGTTTTGGCTGGTTGCCCGGATAGTCTCGCTTTGTTCTCGCAGCGATGGCCGGATGTTTTCGTTTCGTTCTCGCTCCGTTCTCGTCTTGCGTGCCCAGATAACGGCTTTGGATTTCGGCTCGAGATTTCTTGAAAATCGCCGACAATGGGAGTTGAAAGCATTTCGTGCTTAAAAGCACGTGGAGCACTTCTACGCTTAAACTGCAAATAGGTCAGGTCAGACTGCGGAGTACACGACAGTAGAAATACTCACCACAAGTGAATCTCAATGATTTCACTTGCGATTGGTAAATGTATAAAATAACTATTAACTAAATGTTCACCGATAGTGCGAATCAGTGACAGTAATGGCTGGTGCACTATCACCCGCAGTAGTCATCGCCGCGTTTCGGGTTTTATTGCGATAGCGATTATATGGACACTCCAGGCGCATTTTTGCCATCGCCGTCGCCGTGATGTTCCGTATAAAGTCCGAACGCGATAACAACGTCGCCGCGCGTCGTGTGCTATAGGAGCGAGTGAAAGCACGCGCGGCAAGCCGACGACAGCGGCTCAATCTGGCTAGCGCGAAGGCAGAAAGCGGAGAGCAAACTCGCTGTCTTCCGTCGCGCGAAAGGCCGTGGGCGGATGGGAAGGAGGGAATGGGGGTGGGCGGCGTTGTGCTCCAACAGCAAGTGCTCATTTTGCAACCGGGTGCAAGGGGAAATGACGGTCGCGGCTCAAGTGGGGGAGGCAACGCCAACAACTGCGCACTTTGCACGGCCGTGCGCAATCGCGCTCGCTTTATTTTGAAAAGGATCCGCAGATGGTTCTTACCTTTGTGCGCGCTATGTTCTCGCCGCTCTTGCCCCGGTGAAGCAGTAAACCGCACGAAGGTCACTTTGCTCGCTGCTCCTGCTGCGCTTGCTCACACGAATGTTTTGACAGCGAGTGTCCGCGCTCATCGAGTGTGATGTGTTCATGTTTGTGCGCGCTGACACCATGCTTGTTAATTCGCTTAGTAAGCGAATGTTTCCTAGTCTACACGGCTGATAAAGCTACTATGCTTGCTTCGTAAAGATGTCAACTAATTTGCTATCGCAATCGATGTGTTTCGCCTTTCCAGCGAAGCTACGACTGTTTAGCTGCAGTAAACATTAGGAGCGATCAAACTGAAAGCATAGCAAGTGTTATAGCCACACATTAACACACCGACCATGCGCAGAGCGCCGCGACAAAGCCATACAATATTCAACGTAATATCGATAGCCCGATGTATCTGACCTCCTTGTCAACGCAACAGAGTGACTGCTGACGCATCCATCTTTTAGACATAGTTTTTCCCGGATCGATAATTTCACGCTTGACACGATCATTGTGTTTTGCCATGATAGTACATTTTCCGTATCTTGGCTTACATCCACACATGCAGCAGTGGGCAGAAAGCCAACCTTGTTTAGCTCGGTCAACATTGTACTTGTGCTCTTTCAGTCTTCCGTTAACGCAGCGGCCCGTCTGTCCGATGCAAAGTTTGCAAATTCCTGTCGCGCTAATTGACAAGGAGGTCAGATACTTCGGGCTATCGATGCCACGTTAAATTTTGTATGGCTTTGTCGCAACATTCTGCGCATGGTCGATGTGCTAATGTGTGGCTATAAAACTTGCTATGCTTTCCAAAAAGAAAATAAACTGTTGGAAGTTAGCGCTCTGTTCTCTCTTTTGTCCTCTCTGCTGTCCTTACGCTGTTATTTAGACTATAAAGCATATTTTACCAACAAGTCCAATCCTACACCATTTCTTACTGACTGTCAGTTCTTTATCTTTACCTAAAGTTATCGCTCACCATAAGACGCGCCTGCATGATTGAAACATGTTGGAATATTATCGTTGATTCTATTTTTTATGTATGTTCTCGTCATATCTTGTGTAATCAGATTGTATGAGCGACACTAATTGTGTAGTACTTTCTGGAAGGCGCGCGGGCACCAGCGATGACGCTGGATCCGACGACGAGTCATGTATAAAAGCCGACGCGCTTGACTCGCAGGTAAGATTCGCGACTGTAGCCGACTGCGCTCGGCGCTATCGTCATGCTTTGAGTGTAGCCTGTTTCCTGGGCACAGGTTCGCCGAATTAAAGAGTCAGTTTCGTGATTCAGCGTTTCAGAGCAGAGCACTAAGGCGCCCGTTCCTGCGGTGAGCGTCGGCGCCCCTCGTAACCGAGCGAAGGAGCCCACAGAAGGATGAAAGAGCGAACGCGGTGAAGACGGTGATAGTGAAGAGAGTACGAGGACGAAAGCGGAAGGGAATGGTGCAGTGGAACCATCAGGCGGGAGGTGGATGTGGAGGGTATGGCGAAAGCGCAAGAAGAAAATCGTTGTGCCGCTCAATAGCGGTTCTGCGGCGACGATGGCTACAAGATGGCGTCAGAGCGGCACGCGTCATATACATGGAATCAAAGTCCTGAATGAGCGGAGGTCTGTCTGCGGTGGCTCCTGTGAATCGCGTCCACGCGTCACCGACGCGCTACCTATGGCGATCTCCCGATTAGCAAGGCCGTGACTTCGCTGCGTTTGCAACGTACCGCACGCGACATTGTCCGCACCAGCCAATATATCCTAAAATAAAAACACGTATAAAGCTGCGCCCAATTTTTTCTTTAGGGAGTATCGTAATCGTCGGTGCATTTTTTGCGAATGTGTTTAACGTCACTACAGCGTGACATCTTGTGGGGGTGCTTCGTTGTGTAACGGAAGCCGCTTGCAAGCCCAAGCCGTGAGGCCATCGTCAACATCCTACAGACCATCGAGCTCGCCGCAGCTGCAAAAATTACCGCTGAAGAAACGAATACTAGCACATACTTCCATGAAGGTCAAGGCCACGCCAACATCCGAAATGACAGCACCCATGTCTCCTATCGTCCCGCAGCGACCCAGGCAGCCACCGAGCTTTAGCGGACCATCGGCTGAAGACCCAAAAGCTGGATAGAGACATACGAAAGGGTCGCGACATTCAGTAACTGGAACTCTGAGGACATGTTGCGCCATATGTGTACTTCTCCAGGGAAGATACCGCGAGGACCTGGTTTGAGTACAGCGAGCCGATCCTGACGACATCGGACCTGTGCCGCAACGGCTTCCTGCAGACTTTTACGAGCGTCGTGCGCAGGGAAAGGGCGGAAGCTTTGCTGGAAGTTGAGTGCAGCTCACGAACGAGAACGTTGGCATTTACATGGAAGAGATAGCCCGTCTGTACAGCCATGCCAACTCGAATATGTCTGAGCAGGAAAAAGTTAGTTTTGTCAAGCGGGGAGTGAAGCAAGTCCTGTTTGCCGGACTAATTCGCAACCCACCGGATCCCGTTAAGGACTTTTCTCCGGGAGCCACTGCCACCGAGAAGACGCTGGAAATGCCCACAAGGCAATATGATCGTCAAAGGGTGACACCGAAGTACTAGGCCCAAGCACTTGGCACCAATTATTTGAGCAAAACCATCCGAGCAGTTGTGCCCGAGTTGCTACAGAGGATGTTCCCAAGTTCACAGCCTCAGATGACCCGCTCACGTCGTGCGAGAAGAAATCCAGCTGTCATTTGAAGTTCCCGAAGTGCAGTCGGAATCACCACAGCCCCAGCCTGAAGCAATCACCTAAGCCGCCGTTGTCCGCTATCAGCTTCCTTTTCTGCGTCCGCCGCAGAACGCAGTCAAACCGCAGTTCCGTTGCGAGCAACTGCCGCCGTCACCCCTGCCAGCCCGTCCGCCTATCAGCCCGCGCAACGCCCCGAGGAATGTAAACGTGTGGCGCTCTCCCGATTGTGCATAAGGCGGGCCACGTGTACTGCCGGAGCCGATACAGCGGGATGGGATACGAGGGTTCGCCATCAACGCGCCGCGTCCACAGCTTGGCGAGCGATCATTGTGACATCACCGACTACATCGCCGCAATGCAGTGGAGGCCCCGACGTCCTTCGCGTTCCCCGTCACTAGAACGCTACCTGTCGCCGCAACGCTGACCGCACACAAGACCAGCCCGTGGCCGGTCCGTAAACCCATATCCGGAAAACTAAAAGCAGCAACAATGGAGGAGCGGTTGCTGTACGTCGCAATGTCGATGATCCTCCGCCGCCAATAAAGACGCCGAAAAGACCTTTCCGATGACCTAGAGACGACACTACACCTCCCGAACGAAGCCTCGAAGACAAGAAAACTGCGGCTAATGAAGACCTGGCTTCCCTGTGTTACATCACTAGGACAACGTGACGCAGCCGCGACCCAACGCCGCGCCCAAACTGCAACGCAGGACAAAGAACCACCGGCCTTGACGTACTGCTCGATGGCCACGAAGTTAGTGCACTTGTAGGTACTTGAGCAGACTAATCCGTCATCAGTGGATTAATATCTGTCAAGTTGAAAGTGAAGACTGCATGGGCTGGTCCTGAAATTCGGAGAGCTGGAGAGCACCTAATAACGAAGACTGGAATCTGCATGGCAAGAATTACACTTCATGATCGGAGCTACCCTGCGACGTCCATTGTCCTCCAACAGTACTCGTGAGACTTAATTCTCGGCATGGACTTCCTGAGCCAACGCGGCGCAACTATCAACCTGACGTCCATGACGATTACGCTATCCGAAGACTATGCGATATCGCCAAAGAACTCTCTGAGCCACCATGGCTTGACCATGCTTGAAGATCAAGTAAGCATCCCGCCTGGCTCGAGCATCATCATTTCCGTCGGCACCAAAACACCGAAACATGTAGAAGGTATCGTTGAGGACGACCAACATCTACTGCTAGATCGCGAAATTTTCTTCGCAGGAGGAATCGCTCGAATGCATGGAGTAAAAGCGAAAGTAATGCTGACAAACATCAGCCAGGAGTAGAAATACCTCAGCAAGGGCACGAACGATAACATATATTGAGGAAATTTTGGAAACCAGCAATGCGTTTATCCTCTCGGATTCTGCCGCACACACTGCGACGGCAATAGTTCGTGAACCAGCCTTTGACATCAATCGGAGTCTCCCCCTGAGTAAGCAACAGCAACTGAAAGGTTTTCTCGGACGATGCAAAGTCCGCTTTTCGATGTCATCGAGGATTCGACGAACACCGGTTGCTAAATATCGCATATTAACCGAAGAATGCGCTTGGCCACCCTGTCAGAGCCCGTACCAAGTTTAGACGCGGGAAATAGAAGTCATAAAGGAACAAATCGATGAAATGCTGCGCAACAAAATCATCGAGCCTTCAAAGAGCGCGTGGGGGTCTCCTGTAGTTTTGGGAAGAGGTCTGCAGCAATCATGGGACAAAATATTGCGTCAGGGCAAATAGCATCTTGTGGACATGGTGAAGAATCATAGCAGACGTCTACTGGAAACGTCGTGACGTGGTGATCTCCTGTAGCACGCAGTGTTGCAACCGATATGCCTTGAGGTAGAACTTCCATTGTCAGGCCAAAATTGACGACGGGGAGGCATGTCCGGTTATCGGCGACGGTGACGACGGAGTGGGGAACAGTGATATTGCGCATCAAAAGGACATCATGAACAGGTGCGGCGACGTAATCACTATCGGGCACAGGAAATGATCATGGCAAATCGACAAAAGTCAAGGCTTTAGGCGGCAGGCGGACGAAGGCGGTCGCACTAAAGTTCTTCGGCAGTTCGGCACGAATATGCGTGAGTAGAGGAAGTTCGAGGCAAAGGGTACCGACAAAACAGTCGATCAAAGCTGAATGCGCCGTAATAAACTCGAGTCCGAGGATTAAGTAGGTCATGTAGACAAGTGGTCAGCACTGTAAAAAGAACATGAACGTGGCGGTCTGTGATACTGACGCAGGAAGTACACATTCCAGTGACGTCAACAGTGCTACCATCGGCCACGCATACGACTCGAGTAGTAGGAGTCGTGAGAACCTTCCTCAGCCGACGGCGGAGCTTACAACTCATTATGGACATCTGGGCTCCGGTATCTAATAACGCCTTCAGAGGGACACCGTCGACGTGAACATCAAGTTCTGGTTCGTTGGAGCTTCAATGGAGGATTGCAACACGACGAAGGTAATGCAGCACTACCCCCAGGAGCTGTATGGTCTAGGTTTCCATCCGGGAAGGTCCATAATTGGTCGGCGACAAATAGCGGCGTGGCTGGGGTGACTGGGACCGACAGCGCTAAGGTGACGGCGAGCGAGCAGGACGACTGTCGTCAACAGATACGCCTGAGGTAGGAGGCATACGGAGAGACGAGTAACGACGCGGGTCGGCATATGGGCGAGGACACGAGGAAAAGGAGCTCGAATACGGCGACGTCCAGGAAGTGCGACAGTGGCGAGCGACGTGGCCAATGCGGAGGCAACGGAAGCAAATGGGCTTGTTGTCGAGAGTTCTCCACTCGGTAGGGTTGCGGTATCTGGTTGAGGAATACAGATCGCTGTGAGGCGTAGCTGTCGGCACCAGTTGGGCGTCAGGTCGGGAGACGGAGCAGGCAGCAGAAAAACCGAGGTTAGCAAACTCTCGCCGCACAACTGCCTGAATGAGAGAGATCGCTGGGGCTGGTTGGTAAATGGTGGGGTCAAGACCACGTCAAAGCCATGTAAGGGAGCCGGGAGAACTGTGGAATGATGCGGCTGCTTTCGGCGGGCACAAAGCGGCGATATTGCTTGACAATAACGTTGATGGTGGACAGTGTTGAAGACCAACAAGTTGAACGCGTCGTCCGCGATCCGTTTGAGTACTTGGCCCACTTTGTCAACCTCGGCCATTTTCTTGTCGACTTTCCGGCAAAGAGCGAGCACGTCTTGTGTGTACGAGACATACGATTCAGTTGAAGACTGAATTCGGGTAGCAAGATCTTTTCTAGGAGCCAGCTGCCGACCGGTGGGATTTCCAAAGAGGTCGCTGAGCTTCTGCTTGAAAGCATCCAAGCTAGAGATCTCGTCCTCGTGTGTCCGGAACCAGACACGAGGAGTTCCGCCCAAGTAGAATAGGACATTCGCTTGCATAATGGTTGGGTCCCAGCGGTTGTTTCGGCTAACACGCTCATACAGGTTGAGCCAGTCCTCAACGTCGACATTATCTTGGCCGGAGAATATGCCAGGATAGCGGGGGTTGGTAACCGTAACGTACGTTGTTTGTGGGGTCGCAGGAGTAGGAGACGAGGTGTGACCACCGGGAGCCATGGCGGAAAGCAGGACGGTGCGGCCGCTGCGGAGCTCCGTGGCGAGGACGGGGAAGGGCACCCTCCACCAAAATGTTACTCGAACGAAGGATTAAGAACAGGAAACTATTTACAATGTATATTTACAAAGGATAATGCAGCGCTGGACAGTTCAGCCAACAGCTTGAGAGCCAGAGAGCGTTCATCATCTTCGTCGGGCCGCCCGCGTGCATCGTCCACAAGAAACACGCAATATGCATGGCAAACGGGGTACTTTATTTAAAAGCAGTCTCCATGAGCATTGAGACATTTGTCCCACTGACTGACGTGTCGCGTGATTCTCGTCTCATAAAGATCCTTGGGTTGCTGCTTCAAAAAGTCTGTAATTGACTCTTTCACGTCATCGTCCGACGCGGATCTGGCGCCCTTGAGCTGTTTTTCTAATTGTCCCAATTTGTGAAAGTTGCAAGGCGACAGGTCTGGGCTGTATGGCGGATGCAGCAGCGCTTCCCACGAACTTTGCCAGTTTTGTGCTAACCACATCAACGACGTGACAATTGGCATTGTCGTGGAGCATGATGACCCCATTCGTCAATTTTCCACGTTGTTTGTTCTTGATTGCGACACCCAGCCGATCCTGCGTTTCACAATATCGTGAACGATTGATAGTCTCTCCAGGTTTAGCAAATTCGATCAATAATGGCCCCTGACGATCGAAAAAGAAGTCAACAACACCTTCCCGGCGGAAATGATGGCCTTTGCTTTCTTTGGGGGTGGTGAATTCGAATGTTTCCACTGTAAGCATTACCGTCGTGTTTCAGGCTTTTAATAGCGGCACCATGAGTCGTCCCCGGTGCCAATTGAAGACAAGTTGTCACCCTCATTGTCATACCGGATCAAATGAGTCAAGGAAGCACGGAACCTCTGCGTCTTCTGGCGGTGGTTCAAAATCTTGGGCATTCATTGCGCATACAAGAGCCGATAACCGAGATGTTCATTAATGATGATGTGAACTGAATCGTGACAGATGTTCACACGCGTTGCCAGTTCATCGATGCTTATCCTCCATTCTTGTCTAATCAGCTTATAAACCTTTGCAACTGTGTTGGGGGTGATTGCACGGTGACTTTGGTCCAGTCTTGGATCGTCTTCGCAACTTTCACGTCCTTCTTTGAACCGTTTGCTCCAGCGCTTCACAGCCAACTAGCCCCACAACGTGTTTTACTGTTTTGCTTCACAGTGGCAATGAAATGAAATGTTCAACGTAAACGGCAGTCATACGGCAATTAATTTCTTTTTGGGAAACACCTTCAGTTGTCAAAAACCTCACGACACCACGCTGTTCAACTTTTGGAACGTCCGTTATGTCATGCAACCATGCTCAAACCAGTGTATGAGAGCATTAAAGAACATTTATCCTCACCCCTGCGTGCCACTTTTCTAAATGAGAGATGCCTGTGTACTACGCGCATGCCTCACAGATAATGAACAGAACCACTATTGCGCGGGGTGGGTAAGCTTACTTTCATTTGACTCGCCCTCATGCATTATAAATACGAAGATAGAATGGAATATACAAATGCGAAGATGCACTTTGATAAAGGGCAAAAAAAGTTCCACTGGAAACAAAGTTCACTGCACGTATACACAAACCTTCGCAAGAAGAGACATGCGTATCTTTAAAGACGTATAAGTCTCCAATAAATCTACATATCTAAGAAAAAGTCACTGTACATGATGCGTCAAACAAGGCAAAATAATTTGTTAGACAATCACAGATTCACAGATCCCAAAACCCTAAGCCCCTCCCTCCCCTCCCCCCGATGTAACGCGCGCGACGGAATGCTGTGCGCTTCCTACCCGCTTTTCTCCCTTGCGCAGAAAAGACTGAGCCACCATCGTCGGCTCACTCATGCCACCCCGTCCTTTAACTCGTACATACAGCATGCCGCGCGAGTTTAGGATGTTATCGCCCTTGGAATTTATACGGAACATGAGGGCGACGGCGACGGCAGGAATGCGCCTGGAGTGCCATAGAATTGCTATCGCAATAATATAATAAGAGTATCCGGCAACTGAAGCCGTCCTGTGGCCCATTACTTCCCTCAAAAGAAGAAGTAACGAAATCGAACTTTCACCATGCGGCAATTCGCTGCGCTGCGAAAATGTGTTTCTTTTTTCTTTTGTGGGGCAGGAGCACCGAAATGAAAATGAAAAAAAAAAAAAAAAACACGAAGGAAAGCATGTTGGCCACAATCGAAGGACTACTTTGGACATCTAATGTGGCTTCAGAAGGAATATCGAAGGAAACGTGAGACGCTTGGTCCACAAAGAACCATAAGCATACTTCTCGGTATCCTACACCGGCGAGACAGGACTTGCCGGAGAAGTTGCGCTCAAGCGATTGCGTTGCAATCCGCCGAGTCCCCACAGCGATGGCGGCGAGCGACCACTGTTTCTTTTACTCGTCGGCTAGCAAGAAAGTGTCCAGAACTCTGCCCGGCGAAAATACACTCGGCCAGACAAAAAGGAACGCGCACCGAAGTGCGCCGCGCGCTGGTCGGGGCAACACGAGAAAAACGCATGCGCTCTCGCTGGCTCTGGCAGCCCGCGGGTAGCAAAAACAAGAAACCTGAAGAGTCTAAATGTGTCCTCGCAAATAAAAGTCAAAGTAGTAATATAAATAAGAACGCAGTTACCTTTGCTGGCTTTAGTCTTGTGACATGGATGCTTTGCGCAGGTGAAAAAAAAAGTTGATATTTTTTTCTTTGACATAACGGCACAAATGAACCAGCACAACGCTTCATCTCATCAGACCTCGCTGCGTGCTTTTTCAACTTGTCTGATAGTGTGTTGATTTTGCTTGGCTCGTTGTATAGTCCGATGTACGACTTTAGAAAAGTTAACGCACCTTTGGTGGAATTGAAAATTTAAATCATGGCTTTGCAAATGTCAGTGCACCTTTCGCATCAAAACTTTATGAAAACTTTAACCCATAAAGTTTCGGAATTGAAATCCATGCGCTTGGTAGGTTCCGCGGCCTCCGCGAGATGGCGCCACGAGCCCACTCGCCATCAAAATGCCCTTGGAACTTTTTGCTCGGATGGGGCTCCTTGCGCTATGTCACTCCCAGTGCATGGGTGTTGCCGGGAAATCCAGCCCGAGTTCGCAATGTTCGCGCTGCAATGTCTTTTCGAGCGTGAAAAATACATTCTAGACAAAATCAAGAATGATTTCCGCTGCCGGGGGTTGTTTTCGTCGGTGGTGCGTAACAGCACGCAAAAATATCTCGTGCCCATAAGCGCCCCCCCCCCCCCCCCGTCCCCATGGCTACGTCCCTAGCAGACCGTCATATATTGACAGCAGACGGACATTCTGTAACGTTTACAACTTCACTGTGAACTTACTAATCATGAAAAATAAGTGAAACTTGGCGTAATGATAGAGCGATATTAGCGGCTAATTTCAGTATCACTTTTTCAGGATACCTACATTAGATTGAGAGCTACAAAGCATACGCAAGAAACTGGTGACGTAATTTTTTTCGTGTCGACGCGACGCGTAGGCGGACGGACATCGGCCACTGCCGGATGGTACTTTAAAGGGTTGGTCCGTAAAGTAATGTCAGTGACTATATTGTGAAGCGACTATACGTCGCAGCGCTCAAGGACCGGTTGGTATTGGTGGCGGGGAAAGTGTGCTTACGCACGCGCGGCTGCTTGTCGTCTGCTGCCATCTTCAGAGTAAGGACGGGCTTTTCCCTGAAGCTCATTTTCATTTCCTGTGCAAGTCGTAATGCAGCGCTCGTTGGAATACAAGTATGCCATCAAGTTTTGTGTGAAACTCGGCAAGTTTGCAGCGGAAATTTATCTTTTGGTAAGACGACCTTTGGTGACAACGTTTTGTCGTGACGTCAAGTCTACCAGTGGCATAAGGCCTTTTTAGAAGGTCGTGAAGAGGCCAGCGATGAAGCCCGCACTGGACGGCCGTCAACGACCATCACCAATGAAAATTTTACATATGTGAAATATTTTTTGAGCTCAGAGCGTCACTTGAGTGTCCGTTTAGTGGCACTGACATTAAACATACCAAAAATACCGTTCACGGGATTTTGACAATTTGCAGACGCGAAAAGTGTGCATCAAGATTGTACCCATAGTGTTAACAGACGACCAAAAATCCCGCCGAGTTGAAACGTGCCAAGAACTTTGGGACTTGTGTGAAAGTGATCTCCACTTTTTAGACAATGTCATCACAGGCGGCGAGGTTTGGGTGCTTGAATATGAGTCCGAGACAAAAAAAAAAAAAACAACAACAAATTGCCGAGTGGCACACTTCAGCATCCCCTTGCCCCAAGAAGGCCAGAATGAGCAAGTCAAAGGTAAAGACCAGACTCATTGTGTTCTTCGACATCAGAGAGCTCGTCCACCATGAGTTTCAACCACAAGGTACAACCGTCAACACCAAATTCAACGTGTAAGTGCCCAAGAGACTCAAACGAAGGTTTCGTCGCGACCGGCCTGACATTGCGGGCGATTGGAAACCCCACCATGACAACACTCCAGCGCACACCGCCTTCCTCGTGACCCGCTTCTTGGTCAATTCAAAGGTGCCAACGGTTCCCCAGTCACCCCACAGTCCTGACCTGGCACCCCCAGACTTCTTTCTTTTTCATGCTTGAAAACCACCCTGACAGGACATCACTTCGGGGCGATTGACAGATTTAAAGGGGCTTGCACCAAGGCTCTAAAGGACATTCTGGAGAAGGCCTACCGGGACGTCTTCAATGCCTAGAAATTTCACTGCGAGCGATGTATCCACGCAGGAGGAGCCTATTTTGAAAGCTTTTAATGTGCTGTACTGATGTGATCAATACATTTTTTAATCGACTCAGCAACATTACTTTCGGACATACCCTGTATACAGCTTCGCTGTAAAATGCAAGTCTACGTTTCTGGTTCATGGTGGTGGTGGTGGCGGTGGTGGTGGATTGTAGCAACAGGCGGGTTTAGCCTGGCGATTAAGGCCGGCAATTGCTCCGCCCGAGCGTCTCTTACAATAGCGCTGAAGGGTTTCACCGTATGTCAATCAAACCAGTCTCTCTTAAGAATTTGATAAGAAGACGTGAAGTTTCTTTGCGGGCTATAATTGATCCCTCTGGAAATATAAGGTGGTGCAGGCACGCATGCAGAAGGTCCTTTTTCGCAGATTCTTCAGGAGAGCGTCCCTTTCATCTTGGAATTTCTGATAGGACCACAAAAAGTGCTTAATGTCTCCTGTCTCGTTGCATGCCGGACAGTTAGGAGAATTGATTCGCCCCGTCTTAAGTAACCAGGCCGGTGCACTAGCAGATCCTGTCCTTGTTCGATATAGAAGTGAGACTTCCTCTCGGTGAAATCTCTTGGTTACGCAGGGCATATGCGGTGGAAGCCAAAGCGATCCAAAGTGATTTCAAATGTCGCATTTTTTTCACCTGATTACTCTTCGGAACCTTGACTTTGTCAGTATGATAGAGCACTGCGTATGCAAGCGCATCAGCTTTTTCGTTGCCAGAAATACCAATGTGGGAGGGAATCCACTGAAACTTTACTGTGAAGCCTTTGTTGTTGAGTTCTTTCACGATGGCTAGTGATTTGCGTGGGAACTTGAAGGATGGCAGACCACGGTGTAGTTGTTGTAGCGCGGCCTTTGAGTCCGTAAGGACAACCATATTCTGCAGAGGCAAAGTCTTTAGTTTAGCAGGTATTGCTACGCCTTCCACAAATGTCGACGAGGCTGTAAAGTCCAGACGGCCAGACCACGTATATCTTACAGAGGCGATATAGACTGTAGCTGCGCAGCGGTCTTCGTCTGCTTTGACAGAGCCATCTGTGTATACTTGTAGGTGATTCGGGTAAGTCGTGTTCAAATGTTCCAGGACTAGTGACTTGGCTTCTGCAGATGGAATGTAGCTCTTTGACTACAATCGTGGTATACTTAAGTTGCGTGTGATTTCCTCGAATGTCCAGGGTGGTTCTATCCTTTCCCCCTATCTCGAGCAGCGCAATCCTAAGACGCGAAGCGTGTTCAGTGCTGCATAAAAATATGATCGCGGCCTGTTATCTATACGTCGTAATAAGGCTTTGCCGGGCGTAGACTCACTCAATCGTGGACTCACTCAAGCCTGGGAAGCCTGAAGTCGCAGAGGGCGTGACTCAGCTTTGTAGAGCACTTTCTTGTTTGATGCTGGCTCAGGGACTCCAAGGCAAAGTAGAATACCTTTTCTGTGGATGGCTTCTAAGCGCTTGTATTGGCTGTCTGAGGGTGACATCAGAGGTAGCTGATACAAGATCCGACTGGTAACCAACGCTGTATGCATGCGTAGCATCGACGTCGGGTGGTTGCCCCAGCGTATGCCAGCGACTCACTTGAGCACATTGTTAAGAACGGCCAGCTGCAGTGCAAGTTTGCCAGCCATTTACGCCAGCGGTGGTAACCTCATCTTGGAATGCCGCCGCCAACCTCTAGCCTCGTCGCCGTTGCGAGTGAAGGAGTTCGACGAAGCAGGCTTTGTGCACAAAACGACAACGCCGCCCTGTTCTGCTATGAGTGGGGGAGTTGCCGCGGGAACGCCGACAGGGGCTTCTTCCCGCGTTCCGACCAAGACGCAAGACAATGTGCTACCCGTAACGGCTCAGAGTTCTACGAAGCCCCTCTGACGTCGGCTCCGGACCATTACACCTGTGTGTATGTGCGGCACGTGTATGTGAGTCCTCATCCTCCTCCAACAGCCCTCAGCATCCTCCAAGTCGACAGCCCTCATCCTCCTCCAAAAGGGCTGGTCTACGGTGACATCGAACGGTGACGTCGAACGATGACTGGACGAACGTTTCCGTCCGCTTGAAATCAAGGGGGACCAAATGCTTATAAGCAGCGATTGCCGGCTGCAAGAGTGTGCTCGTCGTCGTGAGCTGCGTGCTCGTTGTTGTGCTCAAAATGTACTAGTGAGCTGTGTGCTCGTTGTCGTGCTAGAAATGTACTCGTGAGCTGTGTGCTCGTCGTCGTGAGCTGCGTGCTCGTTGTCGTGCTAGAAATGTACTCGTGAGCTGTGTGCTCGCAAGCTGTTTGCTGTATGCTCATCTTGCGGGCTCCATTTGGGAGTCACGCTAGACTGTAGATGTATGTCTTGTCTAAGATGTAAATAATGTAAATAAATCCTGTTCACCGAGTTCCTCCCTACGACCTTCAACTCCTTCAAATGGTGGCAGCGGCGAGATCGTCCGACGACTCCTACATCTGGTTGACAGCGGTGGGGCTCTGACAACATGTAGCCTGGGTGACGATGACGTCACAACGTGGTCAACACCGCGGCGCCAGAGTAGCCTGTTGTCTATGGTAACGCCAAGAAATCGGACGTTGGTGACTTGTCGAATCTGGTATACGTCCAAATTCAGCGTCAAGCATGTAGATTTTCTTTTCACTCCAGGAAATAGTACGAATGATGATTTCTATGCTGATAGTGATAATCCAATCGTTGCCGAGTGGCCCCGAATGGCATTTACTGGTTCAGCCACCACTTGTTATGGATGCACTTTATTAAATGTACGGTATGGAAAACTAAAAATAGCCGCCTTGCATTGTCTGCTGGATGCCGGTGCACTATGTCCGCTGTGTCGTTTTTTGAAAAGGGCATTGCCTTTCCGTTCATTGCGCTGTTATGAGTTATGACTGCAATCACTGTAAACCATGTTTCTATAGTGCCCAAATACCTTTTTTAGGACGTCGTGCAAATGGCTGGCTTCAATGCTGAAAAGAGGAAGAATGTGTACTGTATCTATGTGTGCAGAAAGCAACTAATTTTAAAACTTTCTTTTTAAGACACAAGCTTAGTAATTCACCTGCTAGTGTTAAATTGCTTAGTTATGTTACTTTTATTAGACCAAAACTAGAATATGCTAGTATTACATGGGATCCACATACTAAACTTAACATTACAAAAAATTGAGAAAGTTCAGAGAAAGGATATTCGCTTTATCTATTGTAAGTGTAAACGTACCGATGGTCGCAGTAATATTCTCCTCTTGGAAACACGACAGATGCTTCGCTTGATTTTTTTTTTACATTCGCTAATTAATCGGGGAATATCCCTAGACCCCGTTTTATATGTAATCTTTCGGTCCACAAGGCGCACACGTCACGATCAACCAAATGCACTCACCCACTATTTTCCAGTAGGCAGAAATGTTGAATGCATTGCAAACTACCACAGAGCAATCAACTTCTGGGGGTAATGTGTTGTTGTCATTGTGCAAAAACGCAACAGCAGCTTCTGCTCTGCTCATTATCCAGTAGTCGGACAACATAAGTTCTGGAACTTGTGACATTAGCGGCTCGTAGAATGACACCCCGTACTTGCGCTCCTCCTCTTCGTGTGCAGAAAGTGACACCTTAATGACCTCTTGTAGCTGCTCTGCCTAACGGTGCTTCTTTATTTTGCGTTATAGGCTGCTCGCGAACCGGCGCACAGTCGGACAAGTAAGCGGGGCTGTTCTGAAAGATCGTTGGCACTGCATCTGTGGATAGTCGAGTAATGCTCATTAGGACTTCTATAGTATTTCCGTTGCAGTCGGTGTCAGGAGTGGTTAACCTCAAGTACTGTGCTTTAACATGAAATTCGCACACATGCTATAAGCAGAAACGAGAACAATGTTTCAAAATACTTTATTAACGTTTTCACTGCGTTTTCTGGCCTGAAAAACGGACGGTATTATAAGCAAGGATTAAAATCTATATTTCAGTTCAGTAATCTACTGGATTAACATAGGCTTGAGACGTAGAATGCGCTCTATGTGTTGGCTTATTAATTGGTACAAATTATTACTTTGGGATCACGCAAAGTATTGATGTCGACGTCTTCCCGATTAATAGCCCATTTTCACTTTATCCTGCGGTCGTCAGGAAACGAGAACACTCAGACCTTCGGCTCACCGTCGTAATTTCAGCGACAGTTCGGCGCGCAGCAGTGGACCAACCTGTGTTGCTGGAAATTTCACGTCACCAAACTTCACTTGCACATCAAATAAAACAGAAAGTACCAAGACACCGCACGCAAGCAGTGTGCGCGATATGCCTAAATTTGCAAAAACACGTGCACAAACCTTCTTTCCAAATTCCTATGCAGCGTGGCACCCCACTGATGCTGGCACAAGCCAGTTTAAAACTGGCGCTACAAACAGGAGCGCCAGTTTAAAACTGGCTTTTGCCAGCTGGCGCTCCAAACACGGGGAGGTATGAGCCATTGCATTGCTGAATGAACGCGTTCCACGTCAGCTCTCTGTGAATTTTCACTAATTGCGCCGATTATTCAACTCGGATCTTCATGAAAGTGCATTGATCGGATGTATGAACCCACGTGGACCACCGGGATACCAAATTCCGAGGTAGGGGTCCAATTATTTTGTAATTAGAGCCGATTTTGTGACCCACGAGGAGCGCCCACTGGCCTGGGCTTTGGCCGAGGGAAGCAGCAGGCCTACTCTCAGGCCGCATCGAGCCGCAGCCAATTACCGACCAATCGTTAATTTGGCAAGCGGACAGTGACCCAATATGTCGACCGCTATGAGAATTGAGGTCGATGGTGAAGAAATTTCGCCGGATCAGCTCACGAGAGCCGAGGGGTGGAAAACCGCCGGCGAGAAGTTGAAGCAAAGGAGCCACGCAAGACAAGATGGCGCCGAAGCCGCAGTTGACGTCAGCAACAGCCGTGGCGATGACATCAATGTCACCACCGACAAGAGCCTTCGTCACAGGATGAAGCGAGTAAACAAGGGCAAGCTGCTCAAGGGTGCAAGAATGCCAGACCTCCCGCGCGAAGACGTGAATATTGTAATGTGGCCACGCGGCGGGCTTCAAGTGAGCGATGTGGCCCGGGTCGAAATCAGTCGAGCCATTTCTGGGGCGGCCCAAGTCGATGCAATTGCAGCAAGAGAAGATATCATTTGTCCAAACCATCAACAGAACATAATCGTCGTGAGTACCTCGAAGAGGGAGCACACCGACAAGTACGCCATGGTTAAACGCATCGACATTCGAGGAACGTCCGACGAGGTGAGCGCTTACGAATCGGTGCCTCACGGAACAGTTAAAGAAGTGATACGGGGCATCCCGCTAGTGGACACCGCCCAAGAAATTCAAGACCTAGTGGTGCACAAGCACAACCCGACGGCGTTGCAGGCGAAACGGATTGGCAAGACCAGGTCCGTGTTGATCGCCTTCGAGGGACCCAAGGCTCCCAATTACGTGCGTTACGGGAACCTGCTCGTTGAATCTTCACTGCACCGCAAGCAGATCGACGTCTGCTACCAGTGCGGCCGCGTCGGACACCGAATGGACGTGTGCCCCAATCCCCAAAATCGCATCTGCCGGGGGTGCGGCATCGCCAACCCGGACAAAGAGCATGCGTGTGTGCCCAAGTGTGGCCTGTGCGGCGGCAAGCATCTCGCCGCCGACCGGGCCTGTAAGGCAAAATTTAAGACGCCGTACGTGGTGCGGCGCCGGCGCTGGGAGCGGCACCGGGCCATCGACGACAGCAACCAAGAGGAAAGAGGCCTGCAGGCCGACCCCGATACAGCACCTCTTCGCGGAGCCGTTCGAGAACGCCGGCCCGCAAGGGCAGCCACCAAAGCCGCCAACGATCGAGATCCCGTTCCCGGGGCGGCCCGAACGGGGCCAACCAGGCGCCATCGGCTGGCTTCAAGGACGGCCGCCTCTGGGAGACGATGGGGAAAGGAGGCAGTCGTAGCTCCAGCGGAAGACGCCGGGGATACCGTTCGAGGTCCTGGACCAAATCGAGAACCCGGGTCGAGTCCAACCAACGAGGGATACTCGCCGACAAAAAGGTGGGCTGGACCGACAGGTCTTCCGTCGCTCTAGGGAACGACAGAGAGTTCCCACCCCTCAACCCTACCCCACCTCCCCCCTCTAACCAAAACGCCGCAACACGCCAAAAGTGCGGCAAGTGTACAGAACTTAAAAGACTAATCGAAAGGCAAAACGCCCAGATTCAGGAACAGAACGTGCAGATCAGAGCACTCATTAGTAAAATAGATGCGCTAGCTAGCGGCAGCTCAGCGACTAAAATAACGAAAACGAGCTCGGCGGCCGAGGACGCCAACGAAAAACGCAAGGTGCCGCGGAGGGACCCCCCTCCTCGCCCCACCAAGAGCGGAGAGGAGAGGCGCAGCCCATGCAACAAGCATTGGACGCTGAAACCACAGCTGACTGCGAGACGGCAGCAGCGCGGCACCGCAGACGTCACATCAACAACAGCAACCGCTGCAAGAGGGCAAATTGGCAGCGATACTCGCAGCCATCAATCAAATCAACGAGAATCTCGGCAACATGAATACCAGGCTAGCGGTCTTCGAAGGTCAAATACAGATCCTGTCACTCAAGCACGAACGACTGGCGGCGAAGACAGCGACGATAACCGTGAAGAACAAGTTCGCAGCGCTAAGGAAAGATCGCGCCAATAAAGTCAAGGAACCGATCGCGTACAGGCGCGGTCGCATCAAAACGTCAAAGGAAGATGGCGCAGACGGCGAACAGTAAAAATCAAATCCGCGGGGGGGGGGGGGGGGGAAACAACGATCATTTACCAGTGGAATTGCAGGGGCATCCGCACCATGGAAGCCGAGTTACAACTTCGCATAGATGGGCTCGACTAGAAGCCGGGTATGATCGCGTCGCAAGAGACACACGGCAGACCCAGGCTCCCACGTTACGTGACCTACACGGATCCGACGGAAGGCGCGATGGCGTTACTGGTGCGCACCAACATAGCAGCCACCCAGCACCTCACGGCGCAAAAGGGCTGCGAACACACGCTGGTCGAGGTTCACACAAGGACGATTGGTAGTGCCGGAAACCTGTTTGTGATGAGCGCATACTGCAGGCCGTCACAAAGGCAGTACGACTTTGAAACAACAGTGAACCAGGCGAAGAGGTTGGCGGGGTACAGGCCGCTCCTGGTCCTAGGCGACTTCAACGCCCCTCACCCTACATGGGGTTACAAATGCCAATCTAAACGAGGCAAGGCTCTAGCAAAGGGAATGGAGGACCAAGAAATGGCGCTCCTTAATGAACCAGGCGCCGTCACCCGAAAGGGAAACAGCGTGAACAGGGATACCACCCCTGACCTGTCGGGGATGGCGGGCTCCCTAGAAGTGGCCTGGCGGAACGAAGACGTAGACCTGGGCTCCGACCACAGCATCATAAGTGTAACGATCAAGGGACCAAGGTTCCGGGCGGCCCTCGGCAAAGCCCGGATCACCGACTGAGACCGAATGCGCAAGCACACGGACCAAGAAAACGAGACCTCCGGAGAAAACGCGGAGGAGGGCAGACATCAAACGTACGCAGAATGGGCGCGACAGATTTACTCAAGAAGTTGTGACAATGATGCAGACGCCCTTCGTCGACGCCAAGCTAGCACACATGTGGGCGGCGCGGGACTCGCTCACGCGAAGATGTAAGCGTCAACGTCGAAACAAGAAGCTCGTCAAACGCATCGCGCTCCTCAACAAACAGATCGCTGAATACGCAACCACGCTGTGCCGAGAGAACTGGATGAGTACGCGCGACGGCCTGCAGGGAAAGCTGTCGGCGCGCAAGACCTGGTGCCTGCTCAGGCACCTGATCGACCCGTTGAGCAGCAAGACCGCAACCAACCGCAACCTCACCAAAGTTCTGAACGCTTGCGGTGGCAACGGCCAAAGGCTCATTGAAGACCTCAAGGCGATCTACCTCAAGACGGAGAGAGGGCGATTTCCGATACCGGAGGAGTACGGGGGACCGGAAAATCCGGCATTGGATGAACCGTTCACCATCACGGAGTTAATAACAGCAATAGACGAAAGTAATAAGACGAGCGCACCCGGAACGGATGCCATTACATACAAGCTGCTTAATAACATGAGTGATGCGGCGGCACGCGGGCTCCTGGGTCACATGAACAGAACCTGGGAAAGTTCGAAGTTGCCCGCAGAAAGGAAAGAGGCCGAGGTACGGTTCATACCTAAACCCGGCAAACCTCTGACGATCGAGAACATGCGCCCTATCTCGCTCACGTCCTGTGTGGGCAAGGTCATGGAACGCATGGTTCTCAGAAGACTTCAAGCACACCTGGACGAGACGAATCAGATGCCGGCGACCATGTATGGATTCCGCCAGCACCTGAGCACTCAAGACGTCCGGATCCAATTACACGAACTAGTGATTAAAAGAGCAACGAGGCACGCGCCCCGGGGTATACTGGCTTTGGACCTCAAGGGGGCATTCGACAACCTGTCCCACGCCATCGTGCTCGAGGACCTGCGCAAGACTGGGTGTGGCCGCAAGACCTACGGCTATATTAAAGATTTCTTAACCAATAGAACGGCAACTATCCGGATAGGAAAGGAACGGTCAGAGCCTGTGGAGCTCGGAGCCAGGGATACCCCACAGGGGTCGGTCCTGTCGCCTCTGCTTTTCAACCTAGCACTCCTGCCCCTGCCCGAACTACTCAATCAGATCGAGGGCGTGGACCACGCGTTCTATGCCGACGATATAACGGTGTGGACGGACCGCGCGGGGTCTGATGCCTGGGCGGAGGAAGCCCTGCAGAGAGCGGCAACGACCGCCCACGAGTATGCCACGACCTGCGGCCTGAGCTGCGCTCCACAGAAATCGGAGCTGCTCATGGTACAGCCCGGAAGACCAAAGAAAGAGCCGCCGCCGAACATAATTATCACCATCGACGGCACAGAGATCAAGCCAACGCAGCAGATCCGGATACTGGGCCTGCTGTTGCGCAGCGACGGCAAGGCGCGCGCAGCCGTCAACAAAATCAAGGCCACATCAGAGCAGGTCCTGAGCATGATCCGGAGAGTCACCAACCGGAACAGAGGAATCGAAGAAGAAGACGCACTGCGCCTGGTGCAGGCATTCGTCGTGTCACGCGTAACGTACTCCGCCCCGTACCTTCAGCTCGCGAAGGTGAACCGCGAGACGCTTCACACGACGATAAGGAAAGTAGTCAAACTCGCCATGGGCATCCCAGTCTACTCGTCAACGCAGAAGCTGCTGGAAATTGGTGCCCATAACACGATGGAAGAGCTGGTGGAAGCACACCTATCCCACCAGAGAGTAAGGCTGAGCCGGACAGAGCACGGTCGGGCCGTCCTACACAAGATAGGATGGCAAATTGAACAGCAACCGACAACGGTTCCACTCCCCACAACGTGGAGAGACATTATTAAGACCAAGCCCCTACCCCGGAACATGCAGCCGGGGAGGAACGACGAGAGACGCTCTGCACGGGCCAAGGCACTGGCTCGACAGCTTGAAGAAGACCCCCGAGGTTCTCTACGCGGACGCCTCGCTTCCCAAGCACGGAACCAGAGCAACGGCGGTCGTCACCACCATCGATAAACTGGCCACAGGCGCGTCGATACGGACGACGAATACAGCCGAAGCAGAAGAAGTGGCTGTGGCCCTCGCACTCGCACAACCGGGAGTGAGGACCGTGGTCACAGACTCCAAGACCGCCTACGCAAGCTACTGCAAGGGGAACATTTCTTCCGCGGTACTAGCGATGCTCACCAAATGCAAATCACTGGGACGGGCCATTGAGCTCGTGTGGGTCCCGGCTCACTCGCAAGTGGAAGGCAACGCACTCGCCGACCACTATGCCCGAGAACTGTAAATCCGGGCCCAGGACGAGCCAGAGCTACCGCACCCCGTGACAAGTTACAAAGAAATCCCACAAATGTACAGAAGCGGCAGATGTAGGCTTCCCCGTCCGCATCCGCAACTCAGCCGAATGCAGCAAACGATCGTGCGACGCACGCAAGCGGGATCGCTAGCGCATCCTGTGCTCTTGCACAAGATGTTCCCAACAGAGCATGACACTTCATGCCCGTTTTTCAGACGATCAAAACGCACTCTAGCACACATCCTTGCAGAGTGCACTAAGCTCAAGAACCCCCCACCATCCCTACCCCCCACCCTTCCCAGCCCCAACCCCCCCGAGCGATGGGAGACCTTGTTGTCCAGCCCCGACCTACCGACCCAGCTCGCGCTGGCGGCTAGGGGCCAGGAAATGCTGGACGTATATGGGACTTGAGAAGAAGGTTCCACCCCATCTGGTGCCAGCGCGCACCAACCGTTACTAAGGGCTCAGTATAAAAGTTGATTTTCTCTCTCTCTCTCGAAACAGGCCCAAACCACTCCCAACCATACTTCGTAGGTCAAAGTGAGGTGGGGTCAAAGGAAAGTGAGAAGTCCTTGAAAAATTCTAGGAGTTGGATGCGCTCTATAAAAAAAAACTGAATAAATTCGTAAGGAAAAACGTTGGCGGTGATAAGTTTCGAACCTACGACCGCACGCTCAGAAGGCGAGTGTCTTGCCAATTAGGCGAAGTATCCACTTTTGGTGCCAAAAAACGTGCACTCGCCATGAATAAAACAAAAATAAAGAACACACGTTTCGGGCCCCGTATGGGTCCCTTGATCACAATGAAGATGTAAGCGTGGGCGCGCGGCTATTTATGGGCGAGGTGGCACAGCGTTCGGGTGTATACCTCGGGAAGATTACCCCGCATCCTGTTTATCGTGTGTCACACGATAAACAATTACATCGCGCTTATATGTGTAGTCACCCGATAGTTTCCAGGCGCTGGCGTCGGCCATAGGACCTACAGAACCTCTCTTCAACACTTGCCGACATTGTCGCCTTATTTCGTATCATCGGGCTTCAGCAGAACTCTTTCAACAGCAAATTTATTTGCCCCAAAATTTGGCCTCCCTGTCAACGTACATTATGGTTTTTTTATCCTTAAGTTATTTTTATATTTAAATTAGTGCTGTCCTGACATTTCCATCGGTTTCACCTTTCCCAAGAAGCCCGTATTTTTGTCGGCCTCTGTTCATATTTGGGGGGATTGTTGAAGGAAATTGCAACCATACCACGGCCCCCTGACCATGCTGCTTAGAAAGTCATTTTATTTTTCCTGAGGCCGTCTGCAAGCTTCTGTCTTCTTGCCGTTCCTCAACTTCCTGAATTCACTACCAATCGTAGCCCATTTTGACGACTACATTCCCACGGAAGTCGGCAGTCACGCAAAGGCCATTGTATTGAAGCTGTTTAAATCAAATTTACCGTGGAGCCGACAGCTGCTTTTTCCCACTTCGGATATAACTATTCCATTAATGAGCGCGATCGTTAAGCGTATAACTTCACAGTCTTGAAAATTCTGCGGATCCCACGCAATTGATGCAAGTGAAGCTCTGTGCTCTTTGCTTTGATTGGCGATATTTAGCGGTGGTGGTGACTGCGAATGTTTCATTTCTTCGGCATTTCGTGCAATACGAGAGTAGTGAGTTGATCGTAAATGTTACCTTGCCTGTACCACTGCTGTTCGTCTGCGTAGTACACAGAACATACAGGAAGGCGTGTTTGCTTGAGGCGTTGTTGTGCGCCATTGGTATAACCTATGTGAAGGTGGAGCCTTTCATTGCTTCACATGGCACATCGCATCGCAGAAGAAGAGTAGGCAGAATTATGGGGCTGTACGTGCCAAACCACAATTGGATTATTAGGCACGCCATAGTGGCAAACTCTGGAAATTTGGACCACCTGGAGTTCTTAACCGTGCATCTAAATCCAAGTGCACGGGTGTTTTCGCATTTCGCCCCTATCAAAATACGGCCGCCGTGGCCGGGATTCGATCCCGCGACCTCATGCTAACGACGCTCTTTACCCAGCACTTTCGTCTTATGCGTGGTTGTGAACCGGAATGAAGGGCAGGAGAGTAACACGCCTTCCCGAAATGAAACATTCCGAATAACCCTTTGTTCGACGGTTAGACATATGTCAACGGCCCACAATACGAACCACCTTCAAGTCGGTATCAGCTTGCAAAGGGGCAACTGAGATGAAACGTTTTCAAACGGATAGGCTTTTAATTATCAAAAGGATGGTTTTATTGAAATTTCCTTCCCTGCGATGAGGTGAAAGCCGACTAATAAACAATTAAACTATCTTTATTCCGAAGACCTCCTGTTAATACAAGGTTGCTAGCTTTTACAACCTCCTAAATTAATATGTTAGGAATAATAAATTACTGTGTTAAATGTGTAAACGCACACGCCAAAAAAAGGCCTAATCCATTTTCCAGTATTGACTCTATGAAAATAGAGCACGTCTATACCGTTACGCTGTAGTGATGCGAAGAACAAGGCGATTCGAGACACGAATCTAACTCATTATAGGGCGAGCTTGCATTGAAAAAAAAAACACCCAAAGCACAACGATGCCTGCGCGCAAAGTATTGCTTCCTGTAAATCTGGGGTATACGTACGGATTAAGGCATCGGTTCATCAGATTGGAATGCTCAAACATTGCAGCCAACTCTAGCGCTCATATGTGATCGAGAGAGTACGCCAGTATTCGCTTCACGCGGGCCATGTGATTAGATAACACTCGCTATTGAATTCGTGACAACATTCTGGCTATTAGAAATGCATGCAGACGGCGTCTTGAGCTAACCGACAACTTTGGAACAGTGGTTAGACGTTAAAGAATGCTCACCCAAAAAATAAAAATACCATCTGAACTGTTCAATACCCCCCATTACAATTGGTGAAGGTGCGGAGTATTCATGAACATCTACACCCTGGAACTCCGGTCTCGGACTCTGCCTCCCGTCATGCCTGACTCTCCCCAGCCGACGTCAGCCACCACATCGACACTGGCTCCAACGTGCCATTGCGGCAGCGCCCGTACCGCGTCTCCGCCAAGTAGTGTCAGGTGATCAGTGAGCACGTGAACGACATGCTTCAACGCGGCGTCATTCGACCTTCCAATAGCCCGCGGGCATCACTGGTGGTTTTCGTCACCAAACATATGGTTCCATTCGGTTCTGCGTCAATTATCGCCGTCTTAAGATAACGCGAAAAGACGTCTACCCTTTACCGCGCATTGACGACGCTCTGGACAGCTTGCAAGGCGCTGAATTCTTCTCTTCGTCGGATTTACGCTCGGGCTACTGGCAGGTCCCGATGCCTGCAGTTGATCGCCCTAAACGTGCATTCGTTACTCCAGATGGTTTATACGAATTTAATGTGATGTCATTTGGCCTATGCAATGCGCCTGCTACGTTTGAATCAATGATGGACAATATCTTGCGCGGCCTAAAATTGAGCACATGTTATCCTACCTCGACGACATCGTTGTGTTCGCCCTTGATTTCAGCACGCATCTTCTTCGCCTTAGGCAAATTGACGTCCTTGACCAACGCAGGCCTGCAACTGAACCTGAAAAAGTGCGAGTTCGCTGCGCGCAAGCTCATAATTCTAGGTCACGTTGTATCACAAGACGGCATTTGCCCCAACCCATTAAAACTTCGCGCTGTGGCAGAGTTTCTTAAACCTAAGACACTCAAAGAACTCCGCGCCTTCATCGGCCTCTGTTCTTACTTCAGACGCTTTGTTTGCAATTTTGCCTCGATTAGATCACCTCTGACACAATTCTTAAGCGGCGCCAACGACCTATCCTCCTGGTCTCCTGCATGCGACACCGCGTTCGTGTACCTTACGCCGTCTCCTGACGTCTCCGCATATACTGCGACACTACGACCTCACCGCCCCAACTAAAGTGCATATCGATGCCAGTAGTATTGCCCTTGGTACTGCCCTTGCACAGCGCAAGCCTGGCTACTCCGAATACGTAGTTGCTTACGCCAGTCGTGCGCTGACCAAAGCGGAACGTAATTACAGCGTCACAGAAAAAGAATGTGTGGCCATCGTTTGGGCACTCAGGAAGTTTCGCCCTTATTTATACGACAGGCCTTTCAATGTGGTTACTGACTATCACGCCCTTTGTTGGTTATCCTCTTTATCCACCCGACGTGGTTGCTCAGTGGCTATGGTGTTGGGCTGCTGAGCACGAGGTCGCGGGATCGAATCCCGGCCGCGGCGGCCGCATTTCGATGGGGGCGAAATGCGAAAACGCCCGTGTACTTATATTTAGGTGCACGTTAAAGAACCCCAGGTGGTCCAAATTTCCGGAGTCCCCCACTACGGCGTGCCTCATAATCAGAAAGTGGTTTTGGCACGTAAAACCCCATAATTTAATTTTTTTTCTTTAAAGGACCCGTTTGGACGCCTTGCCCGCTGGGCTCTGCGCATTCAAGAATACGGCGTACACGTCATCTACCGCTCAGGTCGCAAGCGCACTGCCGCTGATGCTCTGTCCCGCTCTCGGCTGCCAGCGGACGGCCTCCCTCTCCACCATTGAGGCGGTATCCTCGGTCGACATCGACACCTTCGCATCAGAACAGCGCAAGGATCCTTGGGTGGCCTCTCTTTTGGATCTCCTTTCTGGCTCGCCTGCATCACCCATCTCCCGCTCCCTGCGTCGCCAGGCTGCCCATTTTGCTGTCCGGGATAACCTTTTGTATCGACGCAGCTACCAGCCCGATGGTTGCAAGTGGCTCCTGGTTATCCCTAGGACGTTGCTTTCCCACATGTGCGCGTCTTTCCATACTGACCCACAATGTGCGCACACAGGCGTTTTGAAGACGTATTAGCGCCTGCGGCAACGTTACTACTGGCGAGGAATGTTTACTTTTGTCCAAAACTTTGTCCACTCGTGCCTGCAATGCCAACGCCACAAATCTCCGCCTCATCCAGCCCACGGTTTATTCCAGCCACTTCCGTGCCCTGCTCGTGCCTTCGACCGTGTGGGAATTGACCTGTACGAGCCGCTACCGCTAACACCTGCTGGCAAACGATGGATTATTGTCGCGGTTGATCACCTTACACGCTATGCTGAAACCGCTGCTCTACCTGCAGCGACCGCCAGTGACGTTGCATCCTTTCTGCTCCATCGTTTCATTCTTCGTCATGGCCCACCTCGGGAGCTGCTGAGTGTGATAGAGGCCGTGTGTTTTTGTCGCAGGTGGTTGAAGCTCTGCTTGCTCAATGCCGCATAGTTCACCGGACCACCACGGTGTACCATCCTCATATTAACGGGCTTACGGAGTGTTTCAATCGCACCTTTGGTGATATGCTCGCCATGTACGTTTCATCGGAGCATACAAACTGGGACATCATCCTCCCATTTGTCACGTACGCATATAATACGGCTACACAAAGTAATACAGGATTTTCTCCATACTTTCTTTTCTATGGTCGCGATCTTTCCCATACTATCGATACGGTTTTGTCTTATACACCAGACACGTCAGAGTGTGCTCCCGTTTCAGCCATCGCCCATACGCCGAGGAACGCCGGCAATTAGTCCGAAAGTTCGCCTCCCCCAACCAACAACGACAAAAAGCTAATAGTGATGGCAACGCTACGAATCCGAACTTCGCTCCCGGCACACTTGTCTTGTTGTCCGTGCCTTCTACCACGCCTGGACTTTCGACAAGACTTCTCTTGCAGTATGATGGACCATACCACATCGTCGAACGCACCTCTCTGGTCAACTAGGTCGTAGAGCCGCTTACACCGACATCCGACAAGCGCCGCCGTAGACGGGATGTTGTTCTCGTTCACCGCTTGAAACAATTCTATGACCCGCTCGTCTCCACGTCGTATGTCGCCAGGATGGCTCCGCTTTTTTGCACCGGGGGTAAGTGTAATGAAGAAGAAGAGCACAAGAAGAAGGCCAGCCAGATCGTCTGTTCTATGCCTGCAGTGCAAACAGTGGGCCAGCCGGATCGCCAGTGCTTAGCACGAGTGTGAGCATTATCCCCGCGAGTGGGTAAGCGCCAATCTCATCAAGGACATCATCATCATCATCATCTTTCGGGCAGCCAGCTGTTCCTGCTCTGCGTCACCTGCCTTCTCGGTTACGAACAGACGCTACCATCTGAACTGTTCAAAATACATCCCATTACAATACACACACACACACACACACACAGAGAGAGACACACATATATATATACATATATATATATATATATATATATATATATATATATATATATATATATATATATATATATATATATATATATATATATATATATGCATGCATGATGGTATGCTTCAGACCCCACCGTCGGTTACACTTCGCTCCTAGAAGAGACAGGATGTGTGTCGAGTGAGGAACTGAGCAACACTGCAATTCAGTAAACATGGCACAAATCATGGATCGGGGACCTCACAGAGGTGCGAAGTAATGCTTACCGCATTTCTCTCGCATTTACCGCTAAATTACCATAACATTTTTTACCTCCCCATATGTACCGTAGCCACTCGGGCACGTCCATGGTTACCCCTTGCCTCCTTGCCTTTCGCGCTTCCATCATCTGCCCTTTTCTTTAGTATGTTGCACTTTTCTTTTTGTCGATGGCCTGTCTCATCTCTCACGGGACGAAGCACAAAATGAAAGAAACCTAGTTGCGCTAGTCGAGGGCAGCTTTTTTCGAATTCCTGATGCGTCGATTTAAAAGATACATCTCCTATCCAAGCCTAAATGACAGCGATACAGGTGAGGTGAGTTACGATAGCTCGTAGGTTTAGACTAACGACGCTACTCACGCAGAACTTTCGTCTTTTGTGTGGTTGTGAATCTGAGTAAAAGGCAGGAGGGTAACACGCCTTTCCGAAATGAAAAATTCGGAATGGCCCTTCGTTCGAAGATTGGACGTACGTCGAGGACCCACAATACGAAACACCTTCAAGTGGGTTTCAGCTTATAAAGGGAGAACCCAGATGAAACGTTCTCAAGGGGATAGGCTTTTAATTATCCTAAGGATATTTTTATTGAAATTTGCGTCCTTGCGATCAGGCGAAATCAGACTAACAAGCATTTTAATTTTCTTTATTTTTGAGACCTTCTGTGAGTGTCCAGGTTGCTGTCATTTACAAATTCTTAGATTAAAAAGTTAGTTGTGAATAATAAATTATATGTATAAATGAGTAAAAGCACACGCAAAAGAAATCCTAGTCCATTTCTCAGTATTCACACTCAATGAAGATGTAGCACGTCTATACTGTCAAGTTGTAGTGATGTGAAGAACAAGGCTGTTCCAAAAGAGTGAGTCACGAATATAACTCATTATAAGGCGTTTGGCACGTAAAACCCCATAATTAATTAATCATTATAAGGCGAGCTTGCGCTGGAAAAGAAAATAACAATCAAAGCACAACGATGGCGGCGCGCCAAATAGTGCTTCGTCTGAATCTGATCTGCGAATCAAGGCATCGGTTCATCAGATTGGGATGGTCGTACATTGCAGTGCAATCGCGGGCGCTGAAATGTGATCGAGAATGTATGCGCTAGTATTCGTTTTACGCGCACAATCTGATTAGATAACTCTTTTTCGCTATTGAACCCGTGACGACATTCTGGATACTTGAAATACGTGCAGGCGTGTCTTGAGCTAAGCGATAACTTTGGAACAGTTTTGAGACGCTAAAGGAAGCTCCCCCTTAAAAAAATAATAATGTACTGTTGCTTCAAATATTAGCCGAAATATAATGCGCGTGGTAAAAGGGGCACCCAAGACTGCACAGCGGCGCAGGCATACCAAAAGTTCCAGAGCTAAACACTTTCAGATTTCTGGTAGTTATTAAACCAGTACTTCGCGTGCCAATGAAGTCCTGCAGTGTATTTCAGGGGCCGGTTCCATCACGGGCACTGTGTTGGAGCTCATATTTCACGTTACTTTACGTATGTCAGCAATAACTGTCACGAAATCACGGTATTTACTTTTTTAGGTCTTAACATTACACAACGAAAATATATGCCGCAAACACCCATCCTAATACATTAGTACTTTTTCATTCTAACGTACATGTCCGCGCTGCTTCATCTGTTGCAAAGCACTGAAGAACATATCCAATGCTTTCCCCCAGGCAGCTGTTTTAACACGAAAGCATTAAAGGCCCCGTGTCTCAGGAAATCTCGTGTCGGCGTCGGCGGCGTTGTCAGTGAGCAAAAATTTTCGTACATATTTCGGCATATGTATATGCCATGCCTTGCTAGATCGACAGCGCATACCTTTTATGTTAAATATTCTAAAACTGAGAAAATGGGCTGTGTTCGCTGACTCAAAACCGGCATTACAGTGCACGCAGTCAGTTTCTCCGACGAGGTTCTCATGAACAGCTGACATACGAATTCGTGAAACTTGACCATCATCTCCAACAAAAAGGTCACGAGGTTGTCTTTCAATGGGTACCTGGCCATTGTGAAATCAGCGGCAATGATCCCGCCGATAACGCTGCTCGCACATCACATCAAGGAGAGCACAGCGTTCCAATTCCGCTTTCGAGGACAGACGCCGCAAGGCAGCTTCGACACCTGGCACGCAGTCTCTTACTGACCGAGTGGAACTCGCCAAACTTAAGACTTACACGACTGCATCGATTAAACCCCTCACTGCAACTCCAACTTCCATTCGGACTTCCTCGACGTGAAGCTACGCTTCTCTGTCGCCTTTGGTTAGGAGTTCCCTTCACAAAGGCATACTCTACATTAATTGGAGGGACCGACACTTCAGCATACGAGGTCTCCGGCACCGAAGAGAATATCGACCACCTGCTGTACTACTGTCCACGATATCCCCCAGAAAGACAAGAACTTGCTAACGCTCTCCAAAAGCTGGACAATCGGCCTTTTCCGTGCAGGTGTTGCTGGAACACCGCCGCCATCGCTCTTGCGGTGAAGCGGTGAATGCACTTTTGTGCTTCTTGAGGACGACGGGCTTGTGTGAACGTCTGTGATTATTAGTGCAATTACTATTAGACCACACGCATCAGCGAACTCACCGCTAATTTCCTTCTTTCCTTCCCTCCTCTCTCTCCCTGGCATCGTTGTTTCCCCCTTTCCGATTCCCCCGGTGTAGGGTAAGCCAACCGGACATTATTCTGGTTAACCTCCCTGCCTTCTGCTTCTCTTTTTCCTTCCTTCCTTCCTTCCTTCCTTCCGTCCTTGCTTCCTTCCTTTCTGCTAAAACCGAAATATTAAAAGTGCGAAGCAACGTTAGAAATCTGAAAATGATGCAATTTTCCAGGCGCAGCTGTGCACTACCTCCGGGATCGGCCCACGCAAGAGGCCGCATTCCTACCAGAACGCTCGCCGTCGTGCATAGCGTTCGCCGCCAGCGTTTCTCGGTAAAGATTACACTTACCTAAGCTGCAGTTGCTGGACAGCGTGAGAAGCAGTCGGGGATCTTTGAATGCTATCTCGTTCCACTCTTAAAGGCTAAGCTTAAGCGTCCCCCGACGTTTTATTCCTAATGACATCAGGAAATCGAGCCTGATGTCAGCAACGCTCAGAAATGTAATCGGGAGCGCACACAATGTTTTCGGACACCTCCTGGGATGTACCGTAGCGCTGAGGTGCTTCTTGCATAATGTAGAAGAAACCATTGTAAAGGCAGAAGTGTACGGCTGGGCACGTGCGTTTAAGCTCATGAAATTTATTTGCGCCAAGCAAACCTGTCTATGCTTGCACGCTTGCTTCATAGGAAACCTACTGCGCTATGAATATGCCGGCTGTTTTTACCTGCACCAAACAAAAATACTAACCAATGTAAGTCTCGGTGAGATCATTTTATTGTTCGAGTGTTCATATTCGTAACCTCTAGATACGGATAACTTGAGACATTGTGTGCGTAATTAACAAAGCTACGTTAATTATATTTTCAAGTATTTATCTTAGATGGCAAAAGAAGATGAGCAGTTTGGAGCCCGTCCTCGAGATTATCTAGCCGAGCGAAGACATTTTGATTAAACATGCTTCTGTAAGAGCTATGCGAACAAATATTTTCCAATTAAACGGTCTCGGAAAGCGTAACTGACGCAGAAAAGAAAGTCTGTAAAGTCAACCTGACCGCACGTAGCGGTCAGGTTGACATTAATGTGGCTCAGTAAGCGTGTTACTGGTGGTCAGTCTGCTTTCGATTTTCATTAAGAGGAAGCTTTAGCTCGGGCCCAACTCCGACGCGGCCTTTTCAAGTACATGTAAAACGCAAGAAAGTTTTTCTGAGATAACCACTGGACCGATTTTAATAAAATTTGTTGCATTTGAGAGAAAAAATTAAATTCTAGTGACTGTTGGAAGCTGAATTTCGATTTAGGGCCTCAATTTTGTTAAAAAATTTTCAAAAATTCACAAGCTTGAAAAAAAAATAGAAGCACTAGTTTTATAAATTAATGGCTCTGAATCAAAAACATATATCGTGGTTCTGAAAATGGTATCCTCTAGATCATTGAAAGTGGACAAATTTGGTATGCCATTTGATAACTTACGTGAATTTCTTGCGTTGTGTACAAGGGTACCGCAAAATCTGTATTTACATATTACTAAATTTTTTGAGATCCACGTGTAACATATCAATTTGGTGCGCTTAAGATGTACTATTAGGTGCAATTCAAATATTTCTTACATAATTTTTGTTTGCTGAGTTGCAGCGTTGTAAACTTGATAGCTTGGTTTTCTGAAATATTCCGCTTTTTGCCACTTTGTAATAAATTATTTACGACCTAAATAAAAAATTCGAAACCGACAGTCACTGGATTTTAATTCGTTCTTTAAATGAAACAAACCTCGCCAAATTTGGTACAATGGTTGCCCAGAAAAACGCATTCTCCGTTTACATGTATTTAGATAGAGCACCTGAGCTAAAGCTTCCTCTTAACGCTATTTATTCGAAGGCAAGCAGTTCACAGTTTAAATATCAATATACCAGCGAACGTGTACCGCCGAAAGCTTGCTTGGTCGTAGAAGCGAAGCATGCCGCAATGATGGTGCAGGTTTAGCGCGTCGCTGGCTAGAAGACAGTGAGCTGCCGCCATGGGAAGGAAAATAACGAAGGCAACAGCTAGGTATATAGCGGCTCACGGAGCCGTGCCGATGGTGACGGTGCCATGGGGACGAAATCTGGGGCGGCGATATTGACAGCTCAGGCGTCTTTCTTTTTTTGCCTTGATTTCGCTTTCATAATGAGATAGTGCTATAAAAGCAGAGTCATTCGTTCTTGCCTGATTGATTTACATACGTATTTAAATAAACTCTATATCCCATTCATCCCGGGGAGTATGCGTACACACGCGCACACACACACACACACACACACACACACACACACACACACACACACACACACACACACACACACACACACACGCACGCACGCACGCGCGCGCGCGCGCGCACACACACACACACACACACACACACACACACGCACGCGCACGCGCACGCGCACGCACACGCACACGCACACGCACACGCACACACACACACACACACACTGAATGACCGTTCAAACTCCAGCTGTGATACAGAGTTTAATACCGAGTGTAATACGGAGCTGTAATAGGAGTTTGAACGGCAATCACCGTTCAAACTCCAGCTGTAATAAATGGCATTACGGTTTAAATTTGGCGCTTGTCAAATCAATGTGCCCTCTGCCCATAGGGTACAAAACCATTTGCTCCTGTCGTGTGACATAACTGCCCATCCCCGACCGAAACACTGCTTTAACGCACCACCAATGTTCCGACTAAGTGCCTAAATGCATATGTTATTACAAGCGACAACCTATTGGCGCAGACAGTTGAAGCTTGTTGATACTCGGCTATTGTATAGAAATAAAATTGTTTAAAATTTTGCCCATTCAGTTACGCACGTGCATTTACATGAAGTTCCGCAGGATGGTGAAGGTGCAATGTCCCGAATTCCTTAATATGTCCATGCTACAAGGCACGATAGTATCTTTTTTAACGTAAACACAAAGATATGCGCATGCTTGTCATGTTGTCCAAGGAATAAAATCTGATAATAAAAGCGATGACTTAACAAATAAGCAAACGTTTCAGGAAGCAAAAATAGTCAATATAATACCTGAAGAGCACTCCTGAAAAAACCAAAACTGAAACCAAATCTTGAGTTCTGTGTTACAGCCATCTGGTGGAAGACTGTCGAACTGAGTCCTACGTGGCTTAAAAGAGGCATCACTCAGCACAAGTCGAACCACTGCCAGCATAACGCAGAACGGCAGGTGCGAGCTAATAAACGAGTCGGCCACGGTTTCCCACGTTTCGGCGGGTGATACGCATGGATTTTTATAGATACCACGTGAAGTTTCGCGACTCTGTTTCAAAAATTGCTTTTGGGAACAGTGTTACGCATGTGTAGAGAGCCGAGACAGACATCAATCGAAAGCTGAGTCTCCGGACTACATACGCTGCAGTGACTTTTACGATAGATGCCGTTGTTTCATCACAGGTGTCGTATTTGTCTCGTAAATCGAGCACAAATTTTCGTCGTTTCCATAGGCTTCCATTGCAGAATCTTTAACCGCTCTGGGAACAGAATTCTTGCTTGACACAACGTGATCACTGCATTTGGCTCGTGCGGTTTGTCTTCCAGAACATGTCTGTCACCTGCCTTTTTCACTAATCGACCTGCAGCTTTTGTTATTCCCGAAAAACAAGCTCGTTCCATTGAAAACGCGCTAGCTTTGTACCGGGGCCGCTTGGGGCACTAGTTGGTACGTGTCCAGAAAAGCTGGATATGAATACGGTTGACACCTCCGCCGTAACGCCCTCTTTGTCTGCTTGATTGTCAGCAATGCAGCTAGCCATAGTCAGGGGTGTCACATTACGTCCCGACTGTACAACCCTTGATAGTCCTTTTTACCAATGACCGCTTTTAGATTTTTTGTAGCACCGTACTGAAAGTGTGAAGCGCTGAAGAAGGAATGACAACAAAAGTCACAAATTATACAGTTTTTTTTTTCATATTCGTACACAGTCCTCGCACCTTCCTTGCGCCTATGTTTTTGGAGCATGTTTTGTTACAGTTTTGTTGTTTATTTATACAACACAACTGCAGACGACGGAAGCAAGCATGGTGCTTCAATAACGCCGCAGAGAATAACAATAATTGACTGAGTGCCATTTTACAGTGATTCAAATATCAAAAGGGGCTGTCAGTGGAGCTAGGCGGACAAATTTAGAATAGCATGAAAGGTTTATGTGATGGGCAAATATTGGCGGGAAAGGTAGGCATGTTTGAATTCGAGCCGGCGGAAACGCATGACGCCATGCACGCCTCTCAGTCACTCCAAGCTTCACGTGTCCGGGTGTGTTTTACTCTCGTATTTCCTCTCGCTATAGCAGCGTCAACGCCTCCAATGTTATTTATTGATAATAATAAAATAAGATACAGTCCTTTTCTCTTCACTCGTCACGCATATATAAATTGATTAGAATTCTTATTTTCGTTGAATCAATCGAACTGTGTCTCGCCTTAATCAAAAACGCTTCTTGTTTTGCCAATGTTCGTTCCCTCCAAACATAGTCGCACTTCAATCGCTGCTCCCATAACCACCCTTGTTGATGTCGGTGGCAATTTGTTCTGAACCGCTTTTCATCCTAAGCTTCGCGACCTAACTGGATCGACTTTGGTTCCAACTGGTGTTGTTAAGCAGCATCGCCAGTAAACAGATAAATATGTGATAACTTATTCAAACTGTATTGCAATTACCGCTTTCAGCGCTGGCTTGAACACAGCCAGATGCGCATCCGCTGTCGGTAGGGTATCGCGCGCGGCGCATCGGCGGATGATAGCAAGTCGAAGGAGAATCGTACGTCATGAAATACGCCGTAATAAGTTAATGAAAACCGAATAAAACTGCAGCAAATTATTCCAGGTATTCATATTTTACTAAACGAACATGTGGGCGTCGTAAAACATCCCGTATGGCTTACAGAATATCGTGCCAGCTCTTGGGCATGCTATCGCGTTGGCAGCTGCGTATGCGAGCGCGGAGAATCATTCGAACGGGTAACGCACTTTACTACGTGGGAAGCGTTCCCGCCAGGACTGGTTCGCATCCGGTGCCAATCACTTTCACCCGCACGGCAGGAAACGCAAGCCTTTTCATTTAAGTTTGCTTATGCTTTAGAACGTAGAGCCGAAACTAAAGTTACTTACGGATTAGTTCATTTACGAGAAAGTCATTTTATTCCGACTCACAATTCTTTAAAACAGATCTAAGGCGCAAGGGACACATTGTAAATGAGCCCGAGAAATATCCCCCAGTGAAAGCAGCGCAAAAATAACGGCGACAAAAGACAGAGAGGAACACAGGACAGGCGCCCGTCCAGTGCACCCCTCTGTCCTGTGTTGCCGTTATTTTAGCACTGCTTTTACTATGAAGGTCAACGATCTCGCCCACTTTTACACTCTATTGCAACATCCGCCAACTTATCGAAAGCTTTCTACATATTAGGTATACGTACTGTAAGGGCTTCGGTGGAGGAAAAAAAATATGCAGATCCAGCGTCTAAGTTGAAATCTATCGAAAGCGAATTTTCAAATAAGCGTGTATCTGATACCTAACAAAGTGGAACCTTTAAAATTGGTCTGTAATCCTATAAGTCTATAATTGGTCTATAACCCGTATGAATGGCCTATAATTTTCAATTCTTTAATGTCTTCCTCTTTGTGGATTAGTATAGTGTGGGCATCCTTCCAGTCCTCTGGGACCCTTGAAGTCAATAGACAGTTCGTATGAAGGGCCGCCAGTTTTTCAAGCATTATGTCTCCTCCATCTTCGATTAAATTGACTGCTATTCCAGTCTGCTCCTGCCACTTTTGCATGTTTGACGTTTTGCAAGGCCATTCTAACTTAATCGCTGGTTATAGAAGGAGCCTCTGTAATCTGTTCAATTATATTTCGAAAGGGGGTATCGTGGCTGCTTTGGGTACTGTACAGGTCAGTATAGAATTCTTCCGCTGCTTTTAGTATATATTTGATATTGCTGATGATATTACCTCCTTTATCTTTCAGAGTATACATCTAAGTTTGTCCGATGCCAAGTTTGCTTCTCCCTAATTTCACGCTGCGTCCATTTTTTACTGCTTCCTCTGTCTTTCTCACGTTATAATTTCGAATATCCCCTATTTTCTCCTTGTTGATAAGTTTTCACAGTTTCGCGAAATCTAGCTGATCTCTTGAGTTGTACAACTTTATTCTTTGTCGTTTCCTTATTAGGTTCTTGGTTACTTGGGAGCGCTTAGCTAATGGTTGCCTTGGTGCCTTACCTCCCACTTCAATTGCTGCTTCTCAAGCCAGACTAGTTACGGATTCATTCATTGCCTCGATGTCATCTTCATCTCTCCGTTCTAAGGCAGCATATCTACTTGCAAGTGCGAACCTAAATTGGTGTATTTTTACCCTTAGTGCGTTTAGGTTGGTCTGTTTCTCCTTGACCAATTTTACGCTTTCTTCAAATCGAGGCGAATCCTAGCCATCACTAACCTATAATCACTGCACTTTGCCCTACCTAACACTTCTACATCCTGTACTATGCTGGGATCGGCAGAAAGTATGAAACCAATTTCATTTATTCTTTTACCATTAGGGCTTTTCCAGGTCCACTTATTCTTCTAATTCTTCCTGAGGAAGATGTTCATTATTCGCAGCTTATTCCTTTCCACGAATTCTACCAACATCTATTCTATAGCGTTCCTAGAATCCACGCCACACTTGCCAATTGCTTGTTCACCAGTCTGCTTTTTCCCCACTTTTGCATTGAAGTCGCCCATTACTACAGTACACTGAGTTTGCACTTTTCGCATTGCTAATTCAACATCTTCATAAAATGGTCCTATTTCTTCGTCATCGTGAATGGAGGTTGGAGCGTAGGTTTGTACGACCTTTATTCTACACCTCCTATTCAGCTTTATTACGACTACTGCTACCCTCTCATCAATGCTGTAGAATTCACCAATGTAGCCCGCTATGTCCTTATCGATTAGGAATCCTACTCCGAACTGCTTCTTATAGCAGAGGACGTCGCCATTTGTGAGCACTGTATAAGCCTAACCAGTTCTTCTAACCTAAGGCCAATGATATACCAAACAATGCTTATAGTTACTCGAAGAGTCCTCCTAGGCTAGCATCACTCGAGAGGGTTCGAGTGTTAAACGTTGCAAAGGCACTTTTTACTGAGGCACAAGTTTGCCACACGAAGCTATATGGGTGCCACATGGCGCATTTTCGATCGGAACTGGTTCCTTTGTTCAAGCTGCAGGAGGGAGGCAATCGTGGTCGAGAATTTCGATCTGGATCGGGCGCGATCGCGATGGAAAGCGGCTGCCTGAGACCGGTAATAAATAAAACCCAGTCGTATACGCGGCTCAGTGGCGCTGGATACTACCGACTGATCTTTCGAAAGGTCGCAACAGCGAAGCAACACCAATGGACACAAATTCAGAAACACTCACCATCCTGCTTCTCTTCCACTTGACCAAACTGCGAAATGGCGACGCTGCCAGTTTCAACGGCTCGTGGGCTGCAGTAGCACACGAACCCTCCGATCCCCCCCCCCCCCCCCCAGCCCCTCGGAACCCCCGCGAAAGCGATCGGCGATGCGGCCAGCTTCAGGGTTAGAGCAGCAGTCGTGAAGTTGGCTTTCCTGCAAAGAGGGTGCTTTCTGCGCATTTGACTTCATTTGGCGAATAACGGCGCAAAAGCCGGTTCAGTCAAAAGCGCTACTGTGATTCCCTAAAGGGAGCCTATACAGTAACAATATTAGGGAAGCGTGAAAGAGGAGTCCCGCTGCAATGCACGCTTTATACTTAACTCGTTTCGACGGTGACAATGCGTTACCTGGCTATAGTGATTCAATGCTCATTGTTAGATGGTTTCTGCTCAAATTTTTGCGTTGCACCCCCATCGGAATTGACCCCGCGACTTTTGGTGTTCAGCAATAGAACGTCAAAGCAGCGCTGTGACTTGACAATGACAGATTTATGATAGACTGACAGATCTCTCGAGTTCGACACACTGTCGCACTTGCCTCGATGGCTGTTTTCTTGCTTTGCGTGTTTGGTAAACTTTAAGTGTAGGCAGATTGGCAATGCGGTTGACACGTCCGCCGTAACGCCCGCTTTGTCGGCTTGATTGTCAGCAATGCAGCTACCCATAGTGAGGGGTGTCACATTACGTCCCAACTGTACCACCTTTCACAGTCCTTTTTACCAATGACCGCTATTAGATTTTTTTGTAGCACCGTACTGAAAGTGTGAAGCGCTGAAGATGGAACGACAACAAAAGTCACAAATTATACAGCTTTTTTTTTTTTTTCGTATTCGTACACAGTCCTCGCGCCTGCCTTGCGCCTATGTTTTTGGATCAAATCTTTTTACAATTGTGCTGTTTATTTATACAACGCAATTGCAGACGACGGAAGCAAGCATGGTGCTTCTAACAACGCCGCAGAGAATAACAATAATTTACTGAGTGCGATTGTCCAGTGATTCAAATATCAAAGGGGGCTGTCAGTAGAGCTAGGCGGACAAATTTAGAACAGTATGAAAGGTTTATTTGACGGGCAAATAGTGGCGGGAAAAGTAAGCATGTTTGAATTAGAGCCTGTGGAAATGCATGACGCCATACACGCCTCTCAGTCACTCCAAGCTTCACGTGTCGGGCTGTGTCTTCCTCTCGTATCTAAACATTCCTTTAGCTCGTAGTTGCAGAGGCTACATTAATATTTTGGTTCCGCTGTGGCCTCTCTGGATGTTTGCCGATTCAACAGACAAAATGTGACGCGCAAATGGCGGCAGCGAGCCATTTGACTGTCAGTACCATAATGTCTGCTGACTGCTCATTAACCAATCTCGTAAATCATTTAGTATCATGTAGCGCATATGTGTAGCAGAATTAGAACAATTAGATGTCATTTAAATACAAAAGTCCTCACTCCTGCTAAAAAAGATGCTTCTCTACTAATAGGTTAAGATGGTGAACCCACCTCCTAGTTTCGCCGTGTATTCTGGTTCACTTTCGGCAGAGAGCATCACTGTAAACTGCAAATCTTCCAGCGTGCAAGGCACGAGGTTCTGTCCAGCAGCCGCGCCGTATACGTGGACATTATCAAATTTAAGATATAGCTTTGATAGTGATCTCAAGAAAGCTCCAATTTAAAGTATAGTCTCAAGCAGAGGTGATGGCTATAGCGCTTTTTCTTTTAGAAATATTAGACGAGAGGCTGTGATGATATCTTGGCCACGATGCGCTGCGACTGATCAAATGTGTTTTCATACCACACAGTTTCATTTTTTTTCCTCTTCGCGCCGTAGGGTCTACAAAATGTTTTGGTTTAGGGTTCAAACGAGGTAAGTATACCTGGTATCGAAGCTTCCATAGAAGCTCATACTTTCAAAACATGGTGGTTGATCAGCGGTTCATGGGGTTAGCATCACCTGTGTTTTGACGAGGGAACACTTCCGGCGGAAGAAAAACTAATGTGACGTCATATCCGTTAAAAACAGAATGACGTCATTTTGTTTTTGAAGGCGCGAAATTGGTTTTGGTGGCCTGCCATTAGAGCTGTATATTAAAATGCCCCGCAATTCGACTTGATGGGCGTTTCAAGATTTAATCGCGGAAAGCGATGCAGGAAAATGCCAGCCGTACGGATATCGAAATCACACCCCTGCACAGAACAAGCTTTCTATGGAGACCGACGAAACCTTTAGGTGTAGAGTGCTGGTCCTATCGTCGGTCGCTAAGCCTGCCGGCCAGCGCATTTGCATGAAAACAACTAAGGTAAACAATTATCTGGTGGTCGTAACTCACTACTTTTGACTGAATAGGTTAAGAAACGATGAAGCTATCCGCGTCAACAAATTCAGACAAACGTCGACTAGCGAAATATGACAACGTGTGAGGAGCGGCGTATTGTAACAGGTGAACTTTACGAGCGCGCTTTTCTTCACTGTTCAACGGCTGCATTGCATTGCAAGTGATAGCGGTATAGCGGCGTCAACGCCTCCAAAGGTATTCATTAACAATATTAAAATAAAATAGAATTGCTTTTTCTTTACTCGTCACCATATATGAAATTGATTAGCATTTTTATGTTCGGTGAATGAATCTAACTGTGCCTCGCTTTAATTAAAATATGTTTTTTTTTTCTTTCGCAATGTTTGTTCCTTCCAAACATAGGCGCGCTTCAATCGCGGCTCCCATACCCACCCTTGCTGATGTCGGTGACAATTTGTTCTGAACCGCTTCTCGTCCTAAGCTTCACGACCTAATCGGGTCGACTTTGGTTCCAACTCGTGTTGTAAAGCAGTATCACTAGTGAACAGATAAACATGTGATAACTTATTCAAACTGTATTGCATTTACCTCTTTCAGCACGGGCTTGAGCACAGCGTGCTGCCCATCCGCTGTGGGTAGGGTATCGGGCACGGCGCTTCGGCCGATGATGGCAAATCGAAGGAGATTCGTACGTCATGAAATACGCAGCAATAAGTTAAAGAAAACCGAATGAAATTGCAGCAAATTATTCCAGTCATTCACATTTTACTAAACGAACATGCGGGCGTCGTAAAACATCCCGTATGGCCTACGGGACGTGGTGCGAGCTCTTGGGCATGCGTTGGCAGCTGCGTACGCGAGCGCGGAGAATCGTTGGAACGGGTAACGCACGATACTACGTGGGAGGCGTTTCCGCCGGGACTGGCTCGCATCCGGTGCCATTCACGTTCACCGGCACGGCGCGAAGCGCGAACCTTTTCATTTAAGTTCGCCTTTGCTTTAGAACGTACAGGCCAAAACTAAAGGCGTATACGGATTAGTGAATTTACAAGAAACTCATTTTTATTTCCGACACACAATTATTGAAAACAGACTTAAGGCGCAAGGGACACATTTTTTAATGAGCCCGAGTAATATGCCCTCGTGAAAGCAGCGCAAAAATAACGGTGACAAAAGACAGAGAAGAACACAGGACAGGCGCCCGTCCAGTGTACCCCTCTGTCCTGTGTTGCCGTTATTTTAGCACTGCTCTTACTATGAAGATCAACGATCTCGCCCAATTTTACACTCTGTTGCAACATCCGCTGCTTTATCGAAAGCTTTCTACATGTTATACATGTGTACTGTAAGCGCTTCGGCAGAGAAAAAAAAAGCAGATCCAGCAGCCAAGTTAAAATATATGCGAAGCAAGCCTTCAGACAAGCGTGTGTCCAATACCTAACAAAATGGAATGCGCATTATTGCGTTTATTTTCATCTATCTACAGAACCACCACTGCTGACTCAAAACTAATAATTATAGAAAAGGTTTAAAATAAGGAGATAGTTGCAGGACTATACGTAAATTTTGCCGAAGCTTTTGATATAATAAACCAGAGAGTTTTCCTACATGAACTGCAATCCAACGGTGTCCGCGGTAAAGCAGGAGAGCTTAATGAAATCCTACCTCTCACAGAGAAGGCAATATGTAGATTTGAAAAATTCACTGTCTTCAACCCAAAACATTAGTGCAGGAGTGGCAGGAGCTTTTAGTCCTGCGACTTTCTCAACTTCAGAGGAAATAATAGTCTGATTGATTGACTAATCCTTTGCAAACATGTAACCTCATGCTTTATATTTACGCACTACACAATTATCATGGTATGCGAAAATGCAAAATACCAATTCAGACGGATGCATTGTGTGACACATCAATGTAGCGATGTTAGGAGGACGAAGGCGATATACGATGCCTGTCGCGGGAAGAATAGAAATGAAAGGTGCATTGGCAGACAAGTGCACCACGTGCGTAAATACACTGAAGAATAACAATACCCTTTACAGTGCAGTGGCACGTACCCATTATCGATGATTCATCAAAGAGAGAGAGAGAGAGAGAGAAATTTATTTACAGAAAGGCAGAGAGGTCGGCCTGAGCTGCAACTTGCTCTGGCCTGCTACTCTACTCTGGGGAAAAGGGACGGGGAGGGAAAAGGCTGATGAATGATGATGGTATAAGGAAGAGATGCATATATACAAATTCACAGAGTTGTGGTATCTCTAAAGCCGTGCGTCCAGCCGTGTGGCTTGGAGAAAAGCTATAGCGGCTCTTGTTGCCAGGGCTGCGCTGGTCGCATTAGGCCAAAGACCCAAAAGAAACTCGTCCGATAGCGGTCCCTCATGGATCTTTGCAATGGAAGAGACAAGCTGTTGTCGTTCTCGCGCGTACGCGGGACACACGCAAAATATATGTTCAAGTGTTTCTGGCACCTCACAGCATTCACAGTTTGGGCTAGTATCACTGGCGCCTATCATATGTCTATAACGGTTGGTGAATGCGACCCCAAGGCGAATCCGGTTAGGATTGTTAGGCATACGAAATTTCATTTCTTGGTCCCATTTGTGTAATTGCTTGTGTCGTCGATCTGGTTGGGTCCAGTGTTCCAACGTAGTGTTGCGGTTTACGCGACGAAGTAGGGCGTTTGTGTCTGTTCGTGAGAACGGAATGCGTACTTCACAAGCATTATCTAAAGCAGTTTTCGCTTCAGCGTGTGCCTGTTCGTTCCCCGTCACGCCACAGTGTGAGGGTATCCACTGAAAGCTGACATTGCGGCCATTTCTGGTTCCGTGGTCGAGACTCTCTGTAATTTCTATAGCTATAGAATAATACGGGCCCCGTCTGAGGACACAGTCAATCGTTTGAAGAGCTGGCTTGGAATTGCAGAATATCGTCCATGCGTGAGGAGGCTCCTCGGAGAGAAATCGAAGTGCCTCCCGGATAGCAACAAGCTCTGCGGCAGTTGATGTTGAGCTATGGTCTAGTTTAAACCACCGAGCTATGATCATATGTGGAATGACGAAGGCTGCTGTGGAGGCATATGGTGTGACAGAGCCATCGGTATACACGTGAACAGTATCTCCGTACTCTGTAGAAATGTGCAACAGGGTGAGTTTCCTAAGACCAATAGATGCAACGGATGACTTTTTAGTAATTCCAGGGATCTGCTACAATGTACCGACAGGTTTAGGCAGAACTCACGGGGGTATTCTCGGAATACAGTCGGGAGAAAATCTTGACGGCAAAACACTCTGATGGCGCGATATAGTCCTCGAAAAGCTGGAACCTGAGTGGGTGGTAGGGAGCGATAACAGAGGATGGTGCCTGTGTCGGGTCAACACGCGAAGGTACATTGGAAGAGGCTCGCAGAGCAAGTATACCCGAATAGGACAAGCACGAGCTTCCGCTATTGTTCCATTGGTTGACGTGCATCGTGGGAGGCCCAAACATGTGCGCAATGCTTGAGCTTGAATGCTCTCCAGCGCGCGCACACAGCTAAGTCCCATGTTTGAGAGCGCCGGCATGCTGTACCGTATATACCCTACGAATAGTGCTTGGTACAATTGGAGTAATGACGACTCCGAGGGGCCCCATCTTGTTCCTGCAACGACGCGAAGGACGTGAACAAAACTCTTCAGCTTTGACTTCAGTGCGGCGACATGTCTTGACCAAGATAATCCCCGGTCTATGACTAAGCCAAGGAATCTGTGGTGTGTAACCGTAGGTATCGCTACGCCGTTAGCAATTATCGGATACCTGGTCATTCGTTTTCGCGTGAATGTAATCATGGAACATTCTTCTGTTGAGAGTTGGAGGCCTTGACGCCGAAGATACTTAGCTGTGATTGTCACTGCACGTTGAAGCCTAGCACGCATTTGGGGACGGGTGGCTCCAGATGCCCATATGCAAATGTCGTCGGCATATGTGCTAATCTTCACCATGCTAGGAAGTTCGGCTGCAAGGCCAATCAATGCAACATTGAAATGAGTTGGACTGAGAACTCCCCCTTGTGGAACGCCTCGATGTATATGGTACTGTCCGGTGTCGCCATCACTTGTCGACATATACACCGTGCGGCCACTGAGGTAGCTAACAATCCATGCATATAGCCGGCCACCGATGTCTAAATCTTCCAGAGCATCAAGGGTTGCATAATGGAGTGCATTGTCGTATGCACCCTTAATATCCAGATGATTCATCAAGAACAGGTACATACTCAGTATGCACCATTAATATCCAGATTCATCAAGAACGGGTACATACTCAGTATCCCATAGCAAACGGCCCAACAACCGAGCAGGCGCAATTAAAAAAAACACAAAAAAAAATTCACTTAAGTACCATTCGGTATTCCGCAAGAGGGTCTTCACAAGGTTTGTGTATTGCAAACAGACAGCGCAGTGTGCACATAACGTGCTAACGATTGTGTCTGCAAAGTATAAACAGACTCCATGGCACTAAAACAGTTAAAAGTTTCAAACGAAGGTCGTACGCAACCTACACGTTTCAAGGGAGACCCTCCTTGTGCCGAAGAAACAAATTCCCACGGATAAACATTTCTACGTAAGACACACTGCCTCTAACAGGAACAATTTAACATGTGGCTTCAGTAAATCATCCAAGAAAAAACGCACAATAGAGCCGCGCAGAAATAAAGAAAAGGAAAAAAAAAGTGGGGTTCGTGAAGCAAAGATCAAGCGGTCTCTCGGTTCCCACACGGGAGTAGGTAGAGAAGAAATGTGTCCTGCGCATTCTAGTCGAGGCAAATGGAGAGAGAGCCCATGTTGGCATTGCAGTTCTCATCCTGGCCGCATGGTGGCGCGAAATTTTAATTTTGTCTATCTCTCTAATAAACCAATTCAGGAATTTCACGAGTTTAGGAAAACGCTTCCTACAGACGGCGCTTTACTAATTCGAGTGTTTACAGCTTTACAAATTCAAACTTTAGAAATTCCAGCTTTACAAGTTGAAGCAAAGATAAAAGGCGAAAGTGAACGTTGGTTGTCAGAAATACGCGAGAAAAAGAAGGCCGCACCTAGGATATTTTGAACCGCATAAAATTATTAGGCAGGAAGTCTACAACAACATATCCTAGACGAAGATGGAAACAAACTGGAAAGGGAAGATGCAGTAAATTACATCCGAAAAATAACAGCTGAATCTTTCCAAGGCAGTGACGAGGTTGTATTTGAAGACAAAAAGAGCATGAAAGAGAACGAGGTGGAAAAGGAGCTGGTGCTGACAAATTTCAACTGGAAGAAAGCCGAAGAGAAAATTCCTAAGCGCACAGCCACAGGGCTAGACGAGGTTCCGGTTAGGCTGATTAGTGAACTAGGACCGAAAAGTAAGGAAGCTCTGGTGAAAACAGTGGAAAAAGCTTTAAAAGATAGACAAATACCCGGCAGTTGGCGACAAAGTAGAATGAATTTAATTTATAAAGGTAAGGGGGAGAATGATAGAATTCACTCGTATACACCGTTGACCGTTAGATCGGTAATATACAGGCTAGCAATGCAGGCAATCAAACTAAAGCTGCAAGCATGGGCAGAGAATAATGGCATTTTGGGAGAACTTTAGAATGGCTTCAAAAAAGGTAGGCGTTTGGATGATAACTTATTTGTTCTTACTCAGTGTATTGAAATATCAAGAGTGGAAAGCAGACCGTTATATGGGGCCTTTTTAGACATTACAGGAGCGTATGACAACGTAGACTGCAACATCTTGTGGGATATTCTGGAAGGGGAAGGCTTAGGTGACAGTTATCTACAAGTTTTGAGAGAGATTTACCTAGAAAATACCGTTTGCGTTGAATGGGAAGGGATGAGGAGCGAGGAGAAAGTTTGATATCAACAAGGAACTGAGGCAGGGGTGCCCTTTATCCCCACTGCTGTTTATGATGTACATGGTGAGGATGGAGAGGGCGCTAGAAGGAAGTCATATCGGGATCAATGTCTCATACAAACAGGCGGGTACAGTAGTAGAGCAGCAGCTTCCAGGTTTATTTTATGCGGACGACATTGCGTTACTAGATAACAAGCAAAGTGATTTGCAACGTCTGCATAATATCTGGGGACAGGAAGGCAAGCATTTAGGTGCGAAATTTAGTGTTAGAAAATCAGGTGTTATGGTATTCAATGAAAACAGTGAACAGACAGTGGCAATACAGGGCCGGGAAAGACCTCGGGTAAAAGAATTTAAATGTCTTGGTAAATGGATGAACGAAGACAACAAATATACGGAAACACACGAAAACAACAATAACATTAAAAGGGAAGAGAAATGCAGCCATAATGAAACACAGAGCGCTATGGGGGTACAATAGGTACGAGGTGCTACGGGGTACGTGGAAAGGTGTGGAAATTTTGAAAATGCGGTTGTTTGCTTTAAATCAGGGGTGCAATCAGGACTCGATGTGAACCAAAGGTCAGTGTGACGCCTCGCGTTGGGCGCTCATGGGAAGACTACAAATGAAGCTGTGCAGGGTGATATGGGCTGGACTCGTTTTGACTTAATGGAAGCTCACAGTCAAATTGATTATGAAGATAGACTGAGGAATATGGAAGAATGCAAATGGGCTGGGAGAGTGTTGAGGTATCTATACAGGAAAAGCATTGATTCACGGTTGAGGAAAAGAACTAGGAAGCTTACCAGCAAGTATGCGGCCCGTAGGCTGGGCAACACCGCAACAAAGAACGTCAAGTGGAAAGTCAGGGAGGCTGAAATAATCACATGGGTGGCGGCAATGGGTGGAGGCAATGAAACCTGCCATGAGTAACTACTTAAGAGGAAAAAACGAAATCAGGAAAGAAACAATTTATGATAACTCAAAGGGAAGGTCATCACTTTTCGAAGCGAGATCGGGATGCCTTAGAACACGCAACTATAAAGCGAGGTATAAGAAGGAAGAAGAAGCATGGTGCTTGCTGCCGTAAAGCCAGGGAAACGCTGAAGCATGTTTTATTAGAATGTGAAGACGTCTGCCCAGCGGTCGATTTAGGCACCGCTGGCCTCCATGAAGCCCTTGGGTTCAGCTAAAGCAGGGGAAAAGTAAACATGTCCGCAATAGAGATTAGTAAGAGGCGATTGGAAGATTGGTGGCAGAAAAGCAGGGAAACAACAACAACAACAAAAAAAAAAAGACGGAGACGTACAATAGCAAAGTTCGCAATAGGGGGTCCGAAAATTTGGTTGTGTGAGTTCATAGTGGGTTTTTTCTTCTCTTCTTTAACCTCGGTAGGAAATTAAGCTGTATAATAGCTAGAGCTTGGTGGCGCAACCCACCACCCCGTTACAAAGGGGACGCTCATAACATCCATCGATCCATCCATGTACTTCAATATTTTCTTTGGGGCAGTCAAGAAACCTTATTTGCGACTCCAAGTAAATGCTCGTTACCTAGCGGCCTTGCGGAGAAACGGCCGATCTAGGTGTAGGTTTGAAGCGAAAGAGGATGTCCTATCAGGGCATGGGCTGAATGGCTCGTAGTTCTCAAGCCGTCGTGATGCCAGAAAAAAAAAAAAGACTGATGTCGAAATATCTTTGTTGTGGACTATTATGCGGGTCATCGTGGTGGAAAGACAGCAATGTAGGATTCCATCGTTTCTGGAAAGAAGCAGATAACGGGCATTCGACATCGAGTTGAATAAAAAACTTCCACATTGGGAAAAGGTGACTGAGACTGTGCCAGTTTCTTCGAAACCCTTCACTCGGGTCGACTTCTATCTTCCCGGCGAGTCAGCCATTGCTTTCGTTTGATTTATTTTAAATACCTTGCTGTCGCTTCAAATCACGGAGTGTGCTTTGATTATAGGCAGGCGCTTTAATAAATTATACTGATGTACGCTTAAAGGGCGCCTCATTAGGCCCCATAGCAGATTTCGGTTATACGCTGGAAGTTGTTACGTGTCCTTTGGGAAGCGTTCTGCCACAAAAAAATTTTCAAATCGGCTCATTAATAGCAGAGATAGAAATATTTTAGTGCCGCCAACCCATGATTTCAGCAGGCGGGCTCCACTGCCAAGGAAGACGCTCTCTCCATTGGCCCTGTCTAGTCTTCGCAAGCGAAATTCCTTCTCTGCGTTCTCCCATACCAGACCCCGAGGATCGCGTGGCGCATACGTCACAGACACCGCCTTCTTTTTTTTTTCTCCTCGCTTTTTTTTCGGCGTTACGCATTTCCGCTGACGGCGTCGCGCGCGAGCTGTTGTCTCGTTCACTCAGCGCACGATTTTGCGCACTGTGCACAAGGACACATGACTAGCGGTATAATTCACTGCTACACGTATACTGAGGCAGAACAAGTGGATCGCAGAGCATGATCACGCACCTCGAGCACGGTAGAAAGTGGCATAGTTTCGGTACCTACGCACGTGACCGTACGACCGTGGGAACAAGCAGACGAACCGAAACTACATTTCTCTCACTTCGGTGCGAAGTAAAAAAAACAAAAAACACGCAGGCATTCCGTTTGTGTGTTTTATTATTTCTCTAAACTTCAGTTCGTCAATTCAAGCAACAGATCGCACAGATAACAGATGTCTTGAATAATTGTCAAAGTCACGTGTCACCACGAGTGATGTCACACTGCGGACACGACTACGTAGGCGCAGGGGCACGACTACGTCACTGTCCGGCTTGGAGCGCGGCGGCCGCGAGGAGAAGGAAAGACGGCGCTCGGTTTGAAATTTCAGGTGTTTCCGCGGTGCGTAGCGATGTAATACTTTGCAGACGCAATCGTTATAGCGCAATGTATGCTTTGTGCTTGTCAGCTCAAGATGGCCAACCTGGTGAGGGACCCTTTAAGCTTCATTCGGTTTCATTCGTTTATAGCTTTCTGCCCCAGTATTACTGTTACTAATGTTCTAAGCCGCTGACATATTCTCGCTAATATGCTTTTGTCTGCCGGCACGGTAGCAGGAATGATAAATGCTTCGGAATGTCTGAAGTTAATTATGACCCATGTTACGCCTCGTTTCAGCGCTTGTTTCAGCTTAGGAGCGTTCGACCTGCGCACATCGAGCCGATAATTTACTTCCCCATACTGTGCACACAGCTAAATTCCATTGCACCTGCTTAAATTCGTTTCCAAATCATGAACTTACACTAATACACTGATTTTGCTAAAAGAAAACCTTCTCTAGCTTTTGGAAACCTGTTCAAAGAACCTGAACTTTGTCCGATTGGTTGTTGTTCCCTAGTCATGTTTCAGCGGGTTTCAGAATTTTCACTGCCGGCAGGTGTCTGCTGTGTTCCCAAGCCCGGGCCCTACCTCGAACACGACGTACTGCGAGCACGAACAAGCACCAGTCGTCGTACGTAAACGACCTTATCACACGTACCAGCTAACTATAAAAAGAAGGTGCCCTCCAACTCACAAAGGGAACTATCATTTGTTTTTGCACCAAGACAGATTGACCAGATAACCTTACAGTTTTTAGCCTCCTCCTGTCAGTGCTGGATATCCGTGTGTAGTTTCTGAAAGCACGACAGACATTATTGCCCATATATTGTAACATGGAATATGTGATATAGTGCAAAACGATTCGCGGTGCGGAGTTGCCCAAAACAGTCAAGTATCGTACCTGTAACAGTGGAGCGACCCCGCGAACAAGTGCTTGCACTTTTCGAGGGCACGCTACGCACGAACACTTCCTTTTTTTTTTAACCTCCACCTCGCTTGAAAGGCTCTTTGCCTTTAAAAATATCGGATGCGGCTCGCTGGGTATGCCAGACGTTTGCACGTATAGCGCAACTATTTCCGCGATTTCGTCGCTCAAATTCTTGAGACCGGTCAAAATAACGTGGTCGGCAGCACCGACTCTGTCGGCTTCCACCAGACTCCTCGATTTCACGCCTCAAAAGAGCAACCTGACCACAGCACCAAGCCAAAAGGCTGCCGTTAACCTGGATGTCGTAACCATCTTTGTTTATTTGTACAGTGTTGCAAGCTCAAGTAGTGGATTCTGGAGTTACCAATAAGAGACCTGAGGGTTTTAGAGACAGTTATGAGCTGACAATGCGCTTACAGACTTTAATTCTGAAACATTGCCTAATTACACAGATAAGGGGTGTGCTAACTAGCAGTACTTTGCCGGTGAATTTCGTGCTGTATACTGGTTTTCTGTGTTTTATCATGCGGGATGCCAACCAACCAAGGACGCGAAACCGTGATGGGCTAGGCAGAGAAAGCTTCGCTTTAAAACCTCCGGTGTCGTCACGACGAAGGGTCATCGCACTACCAATTTAACTAATTCACAGCGAAGAGTGGCAAAGACTACCGCACGACAGAAAAGTGAACACCAATCGAATAAAAGAAACGTTCCGTTCTTACACTTTTGACGCAAAAAATTTATCTTCAAAGGGTGACCTTAACAGTGTGGTACAATAACCTCTTTCGCATTCAGAAGTAAACGTAAAAAAAAGTCACAGTTGCGCCCGAGAGGCGAGGCATTGATTGCGACAGCAAAGTAGTAAACGAAGCAAGGATAGTAGATTTATCGGCCAGGTAAACTTATAAACATTCGCTTACTAATTAAATCAGCAGCAACCATGTCACGCGCGCACAAGCAAACATGAGCACATCTAACCCGATGACGGCGCACACTCGCTGCCAGAACGCTCGAGTGAGAAAGCGCGACATCAGCAGCGAGCGAATTGACCTTCGTGCTACTTGCTTCAACGTGAACTGAGCGGCGGGAACCCAGCGCACACGTAGCTATCAGCCCTCGGCGCACTGTGTCCCCATCGCAGATCACTTTCAAGATAGGGCCCATCTGGCCGCGTCATACTCAGCCGCCGCCGGAGGAGAACGCCCACTCTAGCAATACGGCGCGCTTCCACCCCGCTTTCCTCCCTTGCGAGCGCGAGATTGAGCCACCATCATCGGCTATCGCACGCTGTCACTCGCACATACAGCATACGGCGAACAGCGACGGCGACAGCAGAAATGCGCCTGGAGTGTCCATATACTTGTTATCGCAACAAAATAATGTTTGTATTTAGGGAAGTGCTGTGCTTTCTCCATGTATTTTGGCGGTTTGGTGCTACAATGAGTGACAATGCCTACAAAATATGACACTTGCGTTAGCGAGGAGATCCTGCAGCTGCATATCACTATACAGAATGCCCCAGCTAATTTCACCAATTTTTCAAAATATAGGAGGACGTGACCGAATGCATGTACTTTGTAAGCTATTGTATGGAGAAAGTCGCACTGTTTTTGCGTTCTGCCTAAGTGTATAATTAGTCAAGATTGTATAATCAACTTTGCAAATAGTAACTATGCAGGGCACAAATTCGAACGAGAATATTATAGAGCGTAGCAGGAAACAGCTAATTCAGCTGTTAATGATTTCCTACTTAATAAGCAATAATACTTTTCCGTCCTAAAGAGGCCACAAATAAAAAAAAAGCACGTGATATGCCCGCTTGCGCACCGCGATTGCAGTGCTCGCAAAAGCATCGCGTACGAACTAATTACGGCCCCTTTTCAGCCTGGTATGCTGCTGTTTCAAAAAGTGACAGGGCAGTGACGCAGGCTGCGTGGCATAGGTAAGTTAGGTCTGTGATGTGCTGCCCTTGCGGCGTTTACTGATAGCGATAAACAGACCAAGCGGCACACCAAAAAAATTTAAATTATGGGGTTTTACGTGCCAAAACCACTTCCTGATTATGAGGCACGCCGTAGTGGAGGGCTCCAGAAATTTCGACCACCTGGGGTTCTCTAACGTGCACCTAAATCTAAGTACACGGGTGTTTTCGCATTTCGCGCCCATCGAAATGCGGCCGCCGTGGCCGGGATTCGATCCCGCGACCTCGTGCTAAAGCGGCACACCAGGCTAAATGCGCCGTTATTTTATACACAGTATACGTTTGAGAGCACAACAATCACTGCGCGCAAGCGGTTACGCCACGTGACATTTTTCACATTTCGCTGGTTTTCTTTAGGACGCAGGATAAAATATCACGTCTTAGGTAGGAAGTTAGAAGCTGTTGAATTATATGTTTTCTAGGACGCAACTTTCTCACTGGACGTTCTGCCCTAAAGTTAATACTTTCGAATTGTCTTAATTATTTTTTGACTATTTGTGGAATTAAGCGAAACGCGAAAATAGTGGCATACTCCACACAATAGACGCAGGCAATAGACAATGGACCCGCGACACCAACGCCGCTTGCTCCCGTATGCATAGCGGGCAGATTCGAACGCCGACAGTCGCCATCTTTCCCAAGGTGCTGCGCGACCGTTTGCGTCGGGGAGCGTGCTATAGTAGTGGTTGTGTGGACACGTTGGCCACGCACGGCGTCGACATCCTGCAAGCTTGGTACACGCTACTTTTGCGTCATCCAGTGCCACAACAGCTTCAGAAACAGTGAGACGCGCCCGTGAAACTCAGGGAAATTTCAGGGAAATTCGCAGATGAGACAAGTGCCGCGCTGTACGCAAAGTCAAATCACGCATTTTGCAGCCAAGCTGTATATGGGCAGGGTTCCATGTATTTTTCGTTTCTGTGTGTCAACAACAACAAAGAGAAAGTGAGCGTGGGCCGATCCCGGAGATATTGCAATACTGGGCCGAACCGCGGCGGAGGTAAAGCAGGCTTCAAGTACTCCGGCAATAATAATAATAATAATAATAATAATAATAATAATAATAATAATAATAATAATAATAATAATAATAATAATAACTGAAATAAATAAATCAAGATGCATTGTTTCAAGTGGATGGGTATGCTGGAATTGTTTGTCAACAGCACATGGGCTCACGAGCAGGAGGCATTGTCATATACGCAAAGGACAAAATGTACGTCCAACCATACACCCTTGACTCGCAAGAAGACAACGCCACCGACTCTGCGGATGTCTGTGCCGTACGAACGAAATACGGAATTGTGATATTCACGATGTATTTATCTCTACGCACACCCGAGTGCGATATCGAGACGTTCATGACCACGCACTATGCATGGGTTAGCAGAGATGACACTACCCCTGTGATCATCGTTGGAAGCTTCAACGTGGACATTTTAAAACCAGACAAGAAATGGTTCGCTCAGTTCGTGCTAAAGAGTTCGGTTTCCAGCGCCATATGAATCCAAGTCACTCAGTTACTCAACAACAGCCGTGTAAATATTTAACTTTGGCCAAGATTTGGTCTAAGTTTGTAACCGAACCAATCAGTGTATATCACAGTAATTTCAAAGCTATCGTCACTAACATTACCAAATGATGAAAATAATCGCATGAATCCTTGTCTATTCCTGCGTGCTGTACTAGAGCTTCGCTGGCCATCGACCTTCACGCAGTGGAACGACCCCTTAATTTTCGCTGCTCGCGTGCCTTCTTTCAAAACGTCCATCGTAATAATTCGAGTGCCCCCCCCCCCCCCCTTCCGCACACGGTGATAAAGTTCAGTAAGCTTCTTACATACGGGTGCGTTCACTTAATACTGGCGCTTTCCGGAAATAAAAGCGCTGCAGGACCGGCTGATAAGAAACATTGCGATTACAGTGGGCAGTGCGGAAACGCAGTAATTGCAATAGCATGTTTTTGGCAGCAATGAAAAGAGCAAATATCATGGTTGTTTCCGGTAATTACAGCTTCGTCTGCGGGCCTGTGTGGCGGCCGCGTGAGAGAACGACCGCTGTAGTTTGTACACCTGCCAATTGCTGACTGTTTCTCGTGAAGCCCTTAGTTAAACCTTTGCAAGCGTTTGCAAGGCCTTGCACTAATTACTGTTCGTAGCCGTCAAAAAAACAAAGATGACTTATTATTTTTTAAATGTGCCTTTTAACAAATAAGTAATGCTAATCGTTTTTGAAAAATGCAAGATTGGCACTACGGCTGCTTAACGTTTCATTCTTCTTTAAACATGCAACGACGTTATCATAGTACAACATAGTTTTCTGCGATGCAGTTTTTTTCTAAAATGTATGGACCTGGTGAGCAACGTAACTTCAGTGTACAAAGTTATTGAAATTGGTTTCAAAAATCATCCCACCCAGGTTCCCATGTTTCTGAGGCAGACTAGCAAAAGAAGTGATCATTTGCATACAGGTGCACCTACCGAAAAATGTGAATCTCACTCAGCAACCCAAGAATGTTATTAGTGTGCTTCAAATCAAAAAACAACAAACAGTACACGTTTTCGTTTCGAAGATTTCTAAGCACGGTGGCTTGTTGTGCATTGAATTAACGCATGTTTAAAACTCGATGCTGAAGAAGATTTTGTTGCTGATGTGCGAAACAAATTGACGTGTGAAATTGCGTCTTATGTGATTTGATGCTCTAAAATGACAGACACTACAGACGCTCGCTTTTCTTGGCGTTCCCGCCTCCAAAAAGAATGTGTCCTGCGTTTGACATCTTCTGGAAAACGGAACTGCAGTTTACGCATTGCTGTTTCTCAACAAGTCCACGCGCTGTTTTTCAACTTAACGCGCCAGCCCCCCTAGCAACGAGAGAGGAGCACGCGCGTTGTCGTACAGACAACACACGGTGGCACGGCAACGCGACGACAAAAAGTTACTTTTTAGCAATGGAGGCGCTCTCAACAGGTGCAGTAGCGCCGCCTAGTCGAGGTTGCGAGGTATATAGTCAAGAACATGCATTTGGTGGTGCCTTCTAGAGTGTTTCGGCATATTTCAAACCCTTGGGTAACGTTAGTTGGGATGCCTTGTATACGCTTGGGAAAATATAGAAGTGCGTCTTATGTGACACACACCAACTGCATTTTGACGACAAGGTCTTCTTAGCTGTCTTCAGATAGATTTGGCGTATCTGGGATCTGGACATTTTCTTGTCATTTCAGGAGGAGGAGGAATAAACGTTTATTTTTGAAACAGTATCCCGGGGTAAGCCCCGGTTCTACTCTAGGTGGGAGGTCTCCTCATTCTAGGAACCCTCTGGCCTTCGCTGCCTCCTTGGCCCTGGCGACGAGGCGTCGTTGTTATTCGAGGTCCTCGGAGACGAGCTTGGCCTCCCACATTTCTATGAGGTCTTCGCTTTCTTGTCTGGCGTTACAAGAGTCTTTCGGTGAAGGCAATGCGTCTGTGTCTAGATGCCATGGACATTCGAGGATCAGGTGCGCCAAGATGTCCTGTACGCCGCACATTCGGCAGTAGTATCCTTGTAGCATTGAGTATAATCTGTGCATGAGGATTCCGTGGGCGTAAGTGTTGCTCTGTAGTCTGCTGAATGTGGTACTTTCTTCTTTGTTGAGCTTTGGGTGATGTGGTGGGTACACCCTGCGTTCCAGCCTGTGATGTGGAAGGATCCCTGAATAGGTGATGGGTACAGTCTATGCCCCGCTGACGCAGACACGACGTCTCGAGAGTACGAAGGGTTGGCCCAGCAGGTGTGGCGTCGGGCCGAGGCGTGTGCCGCTTCATTCCCCTCCAGCTCCTCGTGCTCAGGTACCCACGTCACGCAGGTGTAGGGGATCGGAGTGCTGCGGTGCTACAATATCTCCAGTGCTGTCGACACGCGATCCTTAGCGTAGTTCCTGACAGCTGCTTCAGAATCGGAAAAGACGACAGCTTTGTCCATGCACGTGGTAGTTGCTACGGCGATCGCCGTCTATTCTGCAGTCTCAGGGTTTTGTGCACGGACAGTGGCAGACGCTAGCTCTCTGTCCTGAGAATTTACGACGGTCAAGGCGTAAGCGTTTCTTTACGGGTATTTGACTGCGTCGGTGTATCTGGCATCCGGATCTTGCCTGTGTCTTCGCCGTAGCGCACCCACTCGGGCTTGTCTTATATCCTTGTCGTACGTGCGGTGCATGTTGTGTGGAATTGGTGCTATGTACAGGGATTCGCGGATGTTTCAAGTAATTCTTTCTTTTCGGTCCGTGGTGGCTATAAAGGTTTCACCGTAGCTCAGCCGTTGCAGCACAGATCTTCCGGTGGGTGGGAGCTTCAGTAGCTCAAATTGACTGTCTTTATGAGCTTCAGCTAGTTCTTGCCGGGTGTTGTGTACGCCCATTTTGAGAAGACTCATAGTCGAAGGCGTAGATGGTAGGCCCAGGGCGATTTTGAAGGCTTTGCGTAGTTGAATGATAATTTTTCTACCCCTGCATTCTTCAGCGCGAGGTAGGCCGTGGCGTAGGTTATTCGACTGGTGAGGAGTGCTTCCATCACGAGTAGCGTGTCTTGTTCTTTAAGTCCGCTTCTGTGGCTTGCAACTCTCCTCACGAGATGCGTGAGCTGTGATAGCGTTTGCTGTAGTCGCGGGAAGGTGGCCACCCCAGCCCCCTCTTTGTGTATGTGTAGCCCTAGAACTCGTAGGGTTTGCATTTTTGGAATGGGCGTTCCATTGAGGGTGACGCTGGGATCGGGTTCATCGTAGCCGGGTGGTCTGCCTCTCATTATTGACTTGAGGACGAGGTGTTCCGACTTCTCGGGTAGCATAAGCAGCTCTCGACGGTATCTACTGCTTCCTGTAGGCGTGTTTCTTGTGTTCCAGTGTTTGAGACTATTGTCCGTACCGTGATATCATCTGCATAAAAATCGTGTCTTAGGTCTGGTATCGCGTCGAGGAGGCTGGGTAGTTTGATCATTGCGACGATAAAGAGCAATGGCGATATGACCGAACCCTGCGGGGTGCCCTTGCTCGGTAGTCTGAAGCTGTAGGTGCGCAGGTTGTATATTCCAACTGTGGCCGTGCGGCCCGTGAGGAAATGCCTGACATAGTCGTATGTCCGAGACCCGCAGACCAGGTCTTAGAGGTTGCAGAGGATAGCTTCGTGACTGACGTCAAAGTCTCCCTTTACGTCGATGGCTAAAGTCGATTATTGGCTTCTGGTGCTCAGGTAGTCGATGAGGTCTTCCTTGAGTAGAAGGAATGCATCTTGCGTTGACAGGTTCCGCCTGAAACCGAACATAGTGTTTGCAAAATATCAGTTGTCTTCGAGGTATGAGGTTAGCCGGTAGTGTATCATATGCTCGAAAAGTTTTCCTACGCACGAGGTAAGGGAAATTGGGAGCAAGTTCTCGATGCTGAGTTGTTTATTTGGTTTGGGGATCATGGTGATGTTCCAGTGCTTCCAGGCAGCCTGTAGCTGTCCTTTCTCCCAGCATGCATTGAAGTACTGGAGCAGGGCTGCGGTAGCCTGCTGCTGAAGGTTCCGGAGATGCTTGTTGATGATCCGATCTTTACCCCGGCTGATGTTTCTGGTGAGCGTCGATAGTACTGCAGAGAGTTCAGCATGCGTAGAGGGTTGGTCAAGTTCGGGGTTTGGTTTCCCACCGTAGAGTTTTTCATGTGCCGTCGTATTAACGGGTTGGTCGCCGCACAGCTTCTTCTGAATTTCACGGAGCAGGTTTTCTTCCGATCCGGCGTGGTTGTGCACGACGCTACAGAGGTGCTGTCGCGGCTGCGTTTTCGTAGGGCCGTTGTCCAGAAGGACGCGCAGGAGATGCCACGTCGTCTTTGTGCTCAGGGTTCCCTGGAGCTTGTCGCAATATGCGTGCCAGACCTGTCTTCTTAATCTCTCCGCGTATGGCTGTGCTTGCTCGGTGAGGAGGGCAATTCGCTTCTTTAATTTCTTTTTTAGCTTCTGACTCGTCCATCTCATGAAGAGAGCTTTTCTGGCTTCCCAGAGGTGGAGGAGGGGCGTGTCGACGGCTGGCACTACTTCATTCAGCTGTATTGTTTTGGTGTGGCGTTCTGTCGTGTCGAGGACTTTCTTCAGCCAGTCATCTATGTTCTTGATGGTGGTCTCGACATTTAGCACCTCTCCGAATGACTTCCACTCCGTCACCCGGGCCGTTCTAACCCTAGCGGGCTTGCGAGTATGAGCCACGGTTAGTTGGGGGATGTGGTGATCGCTTCCCAGGGTTTCTGGGAGTCGGCTTCATTCTGCCGAGGTCACCTTTAGCGCGAAGGTGAGATCCGGGTTGGTGTCTCTGGAGACACTATTGCCTATCCTCGTTGTTTGGAGTCGGTCATTCCACACGGTGAGTCTGGGCTGTTGTACAGTGTCGTGCACTCAGGCTCCTTTCTTCGTGGTGGTCTGGTATCCCCAGGCCGTGTGTGGTGTGTTGAAGTCCCCTACCATAACGACTTGATGACTATCGATGCGTTTCTTGATTTCTCGGACAAGGTGGTCGAAATCTGAAAGGTGGTCTCTGGGAGGGCTGTACACACTCACTACGAATACGCTCTTGAGCGATTTCCTCTTCAGTATTATTTCTATGAATGTGTGTTTCGTCGGTGTATTGACGGGTTCTAATTCCTGTGCAGTGACAATGTTATTATTAAAGGGAAAATCAGGCATCCACCTGTTCCTAGCATATGCTACAAAGGAAACCTCATACGGGTTCCTCGAAAGAAAGCCTCGGAGTTGAAGAAAAATTCGTCCTGGTCCGGGACTCGAACCCGGGACCACCGCCTTTCCGAGGCAGCCGCTCTACCATCTGAGCTAACCAGGCGGCTAGCAGATGGCAGTGGGAAGTCGAATCTGTCGACAACACACGAAGCAAAGGCAAGTGTTTGACGTAGTAGTTCTGCAGAAACCCGCAAGGTGGAGAGAAGTAATTAATAAAGGAGAAATCAGACATCCACCCGTTCATAGCAATCGCTACAAAGGCCGCCTGATCTCTGCTCCTTAGAGGTGTCAGGATATGTTATGCTAATGGCTCAACGCGGCTTATAGTGAATGGCTCTCTCTCCGATCCGATTAGGCTTTTATCATCAGTACGACAAGGATGCCCCTTGTCACCGCTTCTGTTCTCCTTGTATTTAGAGCCACTTTGTATGGGCATCCTTAAAGAAGAAAATTTCCAAGGGTTTAAATTACTGACTAATGAGGTTCGGGTTCTTGCGTATGCAGACGACGTGGCCTTTTTCTGTACCGATAAAAAGAGCGTAAAGACTGCTCTTGCAATTACAGAAGAATTTTGTGCTGCTTCTGGTGCAAGCGTTAACTTTGAAAAAAGTTCAGGTTTTTGGTTTGGATTATGGGCCACAATGCCATCACATTACGCAGGAATTCAATGGAAAGAAGATCTGCGTTATTTAGGTGTGCCTCTCTCACAGTATAGAAATAGCAACTCTCATTGGTCGGGGGAAGTTGGCAAAATTCAACGTAAAGTGAATTCATGGCGAGGGCGGAATTGGTCAGTGTTCTTTCGTGCTGAAGTGTGTAACGTTTTCTTAGCTTCCCGTCTTATGTATGTGCTCCAAGTACTGCACTGCTCAAGACTTCGCCTTCAGGCACTGCATCGCGTATTTGCAACATTCATTTGGAGTTCGAGCTGTGAATGGATGCGGCGCGACAATCTGTTTCTCCCTCTTGAACGTGGTGGTCTAGGATTAGTACACCTCTTCGTCAGGCAAATTGTTTCTCGCCTGTTTTTCTTTCGAGACAGTGACCATCCGTTCTTGCGTGAAATGTTGCAACTGCGTTTAGTTCATTATGTTCCTAACATAGTAGTGTCATCAAATGTCAAAGATGTCCCACAGGCTCCTTGGGGCTTTCTCAAGGAGGTTGTTGACACATTTCTTTTCTTGAAAGTTAGATTCAGCCTTGAGTACGTGTTCACAGCGAGTCGAAAAGCAATTTCTGCGGCACTGGTTGACTCTATTTTCCCAGATCATTTGTATCGTGCACCTTATTTAAACCGACTTTATCAGGATGTACTTAAACGCGTCCGAAAAATGTGTGTGCCTCCTGGAGTAAAAACATTTTTCTTTAAATTACATTCGGAAACACTCCCTGTTAAAACTTGGTTGAATTCGAGGGGTTGCTTTGTGCCGTGGTCAACAAACTGTCGGCTCTGTCCACGTGCCGAAACCATAGATCACTGTTTCATAGACTGTAGGGACGCTGTATTTTTTTGGGACATTCTCCAACGGACGCTTAAAAAGGGCATTGACATGACTCCATACTCAATTAGGTTTCTACCGCTTAAGGTTACAGGCGGTCCTCCCTATGACATGTTCATTGTACTTGGTTTATACAGCCTGTGGAGAAGTAGACTCTGTGATCGCCATGCCGAAAGCCCGCGAACTACAAAATCCTTCTTTCGCGAAAGTGCTGCGTATGTAAGAAGTGTGTACGCTGTGCAGGAACCTCCGCCAGACTGGATGCACTTGTTGGATGCATGTGTGTGTTTGCCTGAGTTTTAAGTGTGTAGTTGTGTCCGCTTTGTTATACACCTTCAGTTTTCTTTTCCATGTAATAAAGAAAAAAAAAGTTAGCTCAGATGGTAGAGCGGCTGCCCCGGAAAGGCGGTGGTCCCGGGTTCGAGTCCCGGACCAGAACGAATTTTTCTTCAACTCTGAGGCTCGCGGTTGCTTTTTGTCGGGCTGAATGTCATTTATTGAGGTGTTGAGGTGCTGTTTTGTTACGTAAGTCTTCTTGACGTGGGCTGTGAAATTGTTTTGTTGCGCTGCAGTCCATCGACCTTGACGTCTAGCGTGGTAATTTATTGGCTATACTTGCGGCGAAATTTGTTATTGCTGCCTGGACGATTTTCTCAATTGTGGCGTGGGTATTTTTCCTGAGAGTTTCTTGGAGGACTTCGAACCTTGCGTCAACTATGAATTCAACATCTACGTCGAGAAGTGAGGGTCGCGGCTGTGCAATGTTCTCTTGGACTTTCGTACATTTCTGTTGCAGTTTATTAATGAGATATTTTATCCCTTTGCACTTTTGTAGAAGCCTGTTTATGTTGTCTTGCTGGTTCTGTTGACATTGGATCAGCTTGTCGATGAGGGTCTGTTGGCTTTGTAGTTGACTGTTTCGATTATGCAACGTGTTTTTTGAATTTGCACCTTATTTTCGAGATCCTGAAGGGCCGCAGTTTCGGCCGACAACAATTTGGGGCTGCTCGTGGTTCTCGATCATTTCGATCCACTTACGACATCCGAGTAGCTCACGCGTTTGGGTGAGTGCGAGCGTGAGCGTGATCGGGAGGGTGATTGGAGTAAAGATCTAGATTTAATTCGTTTGGGGGTGCTGCCATCACTGCTCCTCAACATGGTGGTTGAGCTTCCTAATTTCGGGAATTCTTCACCGCCTGAGTTCCAGCGACTTTCTCTCCCTTTAAGCCTGTCAATGCGTTGCTGTCGCATGTTGAATGGCAGAGGGTTGGGTTTCAGTCTTTTCTTGCAATCTTTGCTTGCGGTTTCATGCCCTTCTCCACATAACTTGCATGCGGGTTTGCACTCGTGGTCGGGTGGTTGATCGGTTTTGCCACATTTAGAGCAAAAAAGCTGGCAATGGTTTTGGACAGACATCCTGGCGGTGTCCCGTGTTGCCACAGGTTCTGCAGCATTGCACGGACTTGCGGTAGGGTCGGCATCGAAAGTCAAGACTCTCGAAGCGGGCGTAATAAGGAACGTACGGTCCTTGGAAAAAGGTCACGGCCGAGGACGATTGCCCGTGCATACAAGCGTGGAGGACCGTGTACCTTGCTGGTGCGCGAAGACTTTCCTTGAGTTCTTCTTCACTCGTGCCGGGCAAGAGCCCGCTTATTACGCCTCTGGATACATCGTCTGGGGTTCTCATGTTGCCTTTTACAGTGAAGAAAGTGCCGCCAAGTTGTATTCTGCTGATATTTTCGAGTTTGCTTGAGTCTTCCCAGTCGGCCGTGGTTGCAATAATCAGGTTCTCGATTCTGTGCACTTGAACACACACTTTTTCGCCGAAGTCTCGCTGCAAAAGACCGCTGGCTCGTCCGATGGCGTGCATGACGGCGACATTGTTCCACTTTGCAAGCTCTAGGCCTGCTTGTGGGCCGATTACGACATTGTAGTCGTCGACTGGTAGAGGCGGCATACGGGGTTTTCGTTGTTGCAGTGGTGGTGGCTTTCTATTCGTTTGTTGCTTGGCTGGGTTGCTTTCTTGTGTCGTTTGATTCTCTGCGTCCTTCTTGCCTTTTCTGCCCCTCGTAATCCAGATGCTCTCGCGTTCAATAGTTCTTCCGCTGCTTGCGTCATAATTCCAGGCAGTTTCCGCATTGTTTACTTCAGTTGGGTCCATCTGCATTGTGTTTGTATCTTCCAGGTGTTCTATTGATATTTTGATTGCTTATACTGCTGCTTCGCTCATCTCCAAAGCCCTTAGTCGCTGCGTGGGCAGGCGCCCGTGCTATGCTCACAGACACGCTCGAGCGGCGCGAGCACGCGCCACGGGGTTGCAGCAGCTCGTTCGGCGTTGGACTTAGCCAGGCGAGTGTACGGCCGTTGCAGAAAACAGTAAATAGGACACTCACTTGATGGTGGTTGGTGTCCGCCGATTTCTCTCGTCTTGCCGGTTATGCTGTTGGCAAAATTAAGTTGGTCGCTGGCCGTGATCCTGGTTGAGAGGCACGAGAAGCGGGAGCCCATGTGAAGCGCGTCTGTTCTCCACGGCCCCCTGTCGGCTTTCTCTAACCATTTCAAGAAAAAAATAAACTGTCGGTTAGGTGTCTTGCAGATGTCGCTTAAACATGAAAATTGTATTTAGTGATACTTCATGTCGCGAATGGGTTGCAATGGTCATTACCTAAAAATGTAATCGAAAACCAGTGTAATTAGCCGTACACGAGCTTGGATGTCAGTGTGTGTCCCTGTAGCCGTCTGCCGTGCCACCGCCAAGTGCCGTTAAGCTTAACCGCCGCGCCCGAGTTCGGGCATGATGCGTGGGCCCCGCCGCGCACGGCGGGAGGGAGGGCACGCGCATCGAGACATCGAACCACCTGGAAAAAATCGGCCACCTCCCGTATAATCGTGTTGTGTTGTCTTCCGTAAACCCGTCTCCACACAAGAGGTATTACTTCAGCTCCAGAAAGACTTTACTAAGGAACCCAGAACTATGCAGCTAAACGATTCTGGCCATCAATCTGAAGAAACCATTTGACAATGTTTCGCACCCCGCCATGCTACAAGAGCTTGAGGATACCCGGTGCAGTTCCAAGTTGTACAACTATGTCAAAGGCTCTCTGAGCCACCGAGCCTACAATATCAATGTCGGCGATACCACGTACCCAGACTACTAGCACCCGCCACGAGGTATCCCTCAATATGCAAACAAACACACTATATATGTAGACGACATCACCATCTGGATGAACAGAAGCTCCCCGGGACACATCCAAGACAAGCTGAACAATTGGTCATGTACAGAATTTACGAGGCTGGCTCTTCGTATTGGAGTCAAGTCTGTTCTGGAGAAGTCAGAGCTCCTGTTGGTTCACAAAGCACGATGGAAACCTCCTCGCATTACTGTTATCAACGATGGTACCATGATATTCCCACCATACGGCGCCAAAATACTAGGACTGCACATTCAGAAGGATGCGGGCCCGGCCCCCACTATGGAGCATGTGCTTAAATAGGGCGAGGAAGTGCAGCACATGATTCGTCGGGCCTCCAACCGCATCAGAGGCCTCAAAGAACGAGATCTGCTCCAGCTGCCTGATTCTGTGCTCATATCACGACTTCGGTACCACCTTGCCTATACGAATTTACGTAAGCAAGACATCCACAAGCTCAGCGCCCTTGTCCGAAAAGCTGCAAAGATTGCCATGGGACTACCTCTCTTTGCTAACACACAGCTTCTCTCTAACATGGGACACCACAACACTGTGGAAGAAAATATAATATTGCACCACAAATGCCAAAAAATACACCTCCAGCTCATTACGCTGTGTCGACAAATACTGCGCAATACGGGCACAGAACCGCCTCCAAAACCCCCCTGAGCAACCAAACTTCTTCAACCGGCGTCTACATCTTTCCTTTAAGTTACTCCCTTACCCCGACACATGCACCCCGAACATCCCAAAGCACGCAGACAGCAACCAGCCACAGGCGCTACGCATCCCACAAAACTCTAGGGGCATTTACTACTAAACAGATGCAAGCACACGGGACGAAGGCTTGGCAATAGCCGTGATTGACCAAGACTTCTCTGCCGCATACATTTCACTCGTCCCAACCCGAGACCCCACGATGGCAGAGCTGCATGCTATAGCCTCTGCCATCGAGCACTATCCCCCTACGTCACAATACCATCACCATAATATTCACAGGCTCCATAGCGACGTGCAGGAATCTCCTTCACAACGAACTCGCCGAACCTATTAGCAAACAGCTGCACGAACACAAACATAGCACCGTAAGGATTGTATGGGTTCCTGGTCACGGAGGACTGTCGGGGAATGAACGAACTAACGATCTTGGCTTTGAGATGTTGCTCCAGGATCCCGGCATCCTCGCGCCAAGCTCAGGTCATGATCGCGTAGCGAAACCTACAGAAGTACACCTGTACCGGGACGAGCAAAAAAATCCAAAAATGCTTGCCCTGGCCTCACTCGCACACAGGGAACCCTCATTCGCCAGGCACGAACAAACGCATTGCTCACCCCTGCACGCACACACCTTCTTCGGGGCCTCCTCACAGAGGGCCCTCCGCCCTGCCGACATTGTGGAGACCACCCGCGTGTCCTCTGGGGCTGCTTTTCCTCCCGCACTCCCCTCCCATACACCACTGAACTCACCCCCAACCAGAACGCCGAGTGGCTGACTCAGGCAACTATATAATGGGCCAGAGGTACCTAGCGGACTCTATCAGCGCAGCGAGGAACTACGCCACCAGTGAGACCCTGGACTGAGGGTTTTCGACTGGTTTCCAACAATGTAAATAAAGTGTTCACTATCTCTTTCTCTTTCTTTGTCAGTGGTCAGAGCGACGCTCCACCCGCGTTATCAATGGTATCCGTTCGCTGTTAACGGTGGATGATAAGAGCGGCACGGAATCGAGCGAGCGAGAGGCATCGCACAAAATTGCCGCCCTGCGTGCCTGGAGCTGCAGTGTCCCACAAATTGAATGTTCCAGAAATGTGCGCGCACCGACAGCGGTGGCAGACACCACCTCAGACAAACACCGCCGATTTGAAGAGCTTGCCAGTTACATAAAAATAACAAACTTAGCTTTTAAAGGGACCATCAGAGAGGCCCAGTGGGGGGAAGTTGGTGTGCGTGTCTTCTTTTCTTGCGCAGCCGACGACCGCACAAGGCTGTCGGCGCGGCTGAGCCCATACGCAGCCTGCATACTCTGTTCTAGATGTAATCTGCTGCCTGTGCAAAGAGTTGACGGGCTGACAAGGTGTGCCATTATGTGCAATGCCTTCCCGCGCGTTTAGCACTAGAGGTTGCGTAATCTAAAGTTTCAGAGGTGCATTGAAGCGAGAGGCAGATGAAGCATTCGCCTGCACTGCCGGCGCTTTTCGTGATAGCGTCGTCCCACTACATGCGACAGTATCAGTGAGGCAGAGTGGATGCGAAAGCGTGGCTGGGTTCGTTTCATACTGCCTATGTGAAGGTATCGTTGATATGACATGAAACCACATATTTGATCGACGACTTTCAAATTCAAAAATTGTTTTCCTCATTCAAATTTGCTTTTTCCGATTGCGGCCTCTTCCGTGTGAAAAGAATTCATTGACGAATGTACTTATTTGACTAAAAGGTTGAATTTCAGTACAACACAGCAAACTGCTCCTTTTACTAAATTCCTTATGTCGAGGTACATGCTGTACATGCCTACGGAAAGAGCCGAACATCATCTGCTCACACTCTGCCGCGCCCGCCCATGTAGGAATAAACTTAATTTTCGTTGGCCACAATGCTTATCGCTGTAGTAGCCGTCGTGTCTCCGATAATGTACATTTTGGCAGCTACTCAAAAACCTCAAAGAACAGCTGCATTTTGGTTATGTACAATCAGTACTCGAATAAGGATGTGTTTGCTAGGATCCCCATACTATTGAGTTAGCTGGCATGCTTGAAAAGTTTCAAAATATGCCATTTTGCTTTGTAATAGGCAATAATAATAAAAAGCTATGTATTACTAAGAGTACAGAGCAGACCTGCAATGGCAGGATTTAAAGGACTTGAAATTGGCTTGAATCCAAATTATTTCACTGCTTATACTATAACAAATATGTAAAGATAGAAAAAATTCATCTTACGCTATCATCATACCTCACAAGAAAGGAATCACAGTAAGAAACTGTAATAATTTGCTTTTATTGATGATGCCTTACGTTGTGTTTTTTTTTCTTGGACCATAAGAGACTGGAATGTTCTTCCGCCTGCCAATGTTTTCACAGTGCCCAATGATAATTCTCTCGCGAATTTGTGTGCTTGATTTGAGTGCAAGTTACATTACACAGAATGTATAAACTCGACTGTAGTGCCAGTACAGGCGAAGCAGGTACTAAATAATTAACCACAAAGGAAAAATGGTGGAGGGAGCAAAAATGCTCGTGTAATAAAAAGATTCGCAAATGTCCTACCGGCGTCGCTGTCAAACAAGAAATTTCGATCTCGAGGGACTGGGCGAAGTGACTAAACTTGCGTACTTGCAAAAGTACGGCTCTCTTTTGCACCTTCATTGTGACTAAGCTACGAAAATAAATCTTTTTATTTGTTTCGTCTTGCTCTATTTTTGTTAAGATGTACTTTTTCCTTTGTTTACTTTCGTTTGGGTTTTCATAGCTATATAATGTGCTCATGTGGCGTACCAATAATGTCATTTGGAAGTTAGTGTTTCGTATTTCTTGTTCCCTGTTCTTTTGTTCAATTTGTCTGCTAAAGTCAATAGTGCACCAACAAGTATAATCCCGTGCGTCGTTGAATTTATTTTCTTGTTTTAGCACGAATAATCTGGGCGGTTATGTGCCCAAATGAACAATTAGATTATGGAAACAAAGTTCGTCAGAACTCGTTATTTACTTTTCTAATAATTACCCTATTTCAACTGCAAACAGACATATTCTGACATGCAGATTTAAATAGAACTAACCTCTTTGTGATTCTTAGTTTTAAACTAGTGTGAGCAGCGCTACGAACAAAAAGCGAGTCCACATAGAAAAATGGCTTGGTGCACTGTGCACTGACTGTTAACTGATCTCTTTTTGTAACAGACAAGCAATTAAATATGCAGGAACGCTTTGTCAACGGCATGAAGCCACATAAAGAGGCAGGGGGTGGTCACACACATATGTGCCCGGGTTTTAGGTTTGCAAACACGCATGCCGTTTTGTTGTAACTTCAGAGAAGAGATGCTGCACTGACACATTTCTCTTTCATTGTTGTCATCCTGTGGGATTCGATTACTTTCTGGGATAATGGTTGCTGGTTTTGCTAGGACGTGGCACCTGTAATATTCCGGCCGGCATCTGCACTGCTTACGATGTATGTACCCTAATGGTCACCTTTATAGTGGTGCTCGATCGTGAAGGCTCTCATTCAAATGTAAAATTCTCTGGTCTACATATGCATTTATTCCTGCCAAAGAAATAAAGTATGCAACGTTTGTGTCAGAACGAACAAATTGAGACTCATAGGCGCCGACTAGGGGAGAGGGGGAGGAGGGGCCCGAGCTTCCCCCTCCAAAGTTTTCCGGAGGGGGCATAGACTCCCCCCCCCCCCCGGCGATGTTGATGCAATTATTTATAGTGCTATGGATAGCTTATGCCTAGAGGATGCATATGTTACTGTATGTTCGCCTCGCTTCAAATTGCTTTGCGTGCTTTTTTGACCTTGACAAAAACCTGCAGACTTCAGTGATCCCAACCGGCAGTCTTTTATCAAGGGCATGCGAATTGCACGTGAATGATACGTCTCAGTGTTGCTTCTCTTTACACTAGGCAACGCTAACAATTAATGGAAAAAGCTCTTGTAATAATTTGCTAATTTATTAGGGATGGAATTAAACATCGCCACTTGCATGCAGAGGTCGTGAATATATCTAATTCACTCAGTAACCAAAATGAGGCCAAGTAGGATTTACTAGAAATCAGAATCAATAGCAGTGATGTGCAGCAGTGCTTATACTCGGACTCAAAGTAAAAAAAATAGGCTGTATTGTCGCCGGAAAGCCGAAGCAGAATTAGCGATAGCGAAGTATAAGACAATTACATAAAGGAAGACTCTTACCTTATAAATCCGTGCAAGGGCCACACGCCTATGAGTACCGCACCCCCAACTTGACAGCCATTTAAAAATAATCCTATCCAGAAGCAATCGAGTTCGGTGCGCTGATTTTGATCGCGCTCAACAGCGAATTTTCGCGCGTCGCTAAGAGATGGCGAGAAGAGGCGAACGCGGAGGTTTACGGCGGATTTGATACTCGCAGTTGGCAAATTAGATCAAATGTCCCGATACCATGTAAGGCGCTCGTCAAAATCACGATAAGAAAGTGCGGCCCTTACACGAGTCTATACGTTAGTTATTGTAGTAACCATTCACTTATGCTTCAAATAGTAAGCATACTGTAACGCACGGACCATGTAGACATGTAAATAATCCACTGAGTGACCACGAGCGCTCGCTGTCATTACGCTGGAATTATGAAGAATTCACATTATGAAGATTCACAGTGACCCCAAAAATTAAATTCATTATCACCATCTGCCCATTTTTATGTCCACTATAGGACGGCCTCTGTCGGCGATCAACAATTACCGTGCATGGTAACTTCGACTACACGAGGCGTGGAAATGCAGCCTGGGAAGGAAGACAGAGCGCATGAAGTTAGCAGCCATCCCTGCTCGATCTGTTTAATTGCGTCTACCAATGATTACCAACACGCGGGCCGCGTAAGCGTCAGCCACTCACAGTCATTTTCAGCTACAGCAAGGCGAATTAATATTCACAAATCACAGTTATCTACCAAACGTGTTTAACTGAATCCGCTTGTCGCATGACTTATCCGAGAGACGTCAGTCTCTTAGTGGAGCGAGTGGACAGGCTGTGAAATTGAACTGTCGCCGTCTATGAGGTCTTGTAGATACTCATATAAGGCCGTCACTTCAGTGAACAGTTCTTCATCTATAAAGGGGGGGGGGGGGGGGAGGGTTCGGAAAGCTGGTCGGGCCCCAGCTCACATCGGGCGTGTCAACTGAAGTATAAGGGAAGAAAATGAAAAAGTAAGGCATTAGAGTGCATTTAACTTAATGCTCTTCATTCTTGCTACCTTCTGTTGCAAGCCACAATTACCTCGCATGTTGTATATTCATTACACCTGGCTACAATGCGAGTTTTGTGCAACATAGGACCACAGCCAAATTTTTTGCCGTGTTTCATAATCCGTGAGGCAAGATAGTTTTACAGATATGACTCATGCTTCCCTCAATCGCTCATTCATACAGCGTTCCATCTGTCCCATGTATGCACGACATTAGGATGACGGCGGAGTGCACACAACACTTGTGGCCTAGTTGGCCGGATGCATATTTGGCATGCAAGCCACAACAAACCTTTTTCATTGTTTTTTTTTTGTTTTCCACCAAATCCTACGCTATTAGATGCCATACCGGCAATTAGGCGTACGCTTTATGCTAATTACATCACCATCTGGGCCACCAGTGATTCATGTTGTGAAATACAGGACGTACTACAAGCAGCAGCGGATGTCACCCAGCAATATGCACAGCGGGGGGACTTGCATGCGCAGCTCAAAAATAACAGCTCCTTACAGTAAAAAAACTCCAAGGAAAACATTACCTACCGCCTGATATCGCGGTGACTATCGAGGGTGAACCTCCAAATAAAGTAAACAAATTACAGTTACTGGGACTCCGCGTCGAAGCCAACGCGAAGCCGACATATACCCTGACGGTGCTGAAGAAACAATCACATACACTATAAGAACAGTTTACACCCTTTGGAGTGCCCCTTGTGCCACACAACGATAATCGTCATCTGCCTTGATGCGTTTCCTTTCTTTAACGCGCGTTATCAGCATGGTAGCATTTCCTGTCGACAATGCTATCATGCTGATAACGCGCGTGCCGTTCGTTACTGCAAAGTACCGGGCTCGCACCATTAAAGAAAGGAAACGCATCAAGGCAGATGACGATTATCGTTGTGTGGCAGAAGGGGCACGCCAAAGGGTGTAAACTGTTCTTAGAGCGTAGTCCAGATGATCCGTAGGGTCACCAACCGCTACCACGGCCTAAAAGAATCTGACAACATGTGCATCATACATGCCTTAATCGTAAGCCGCATTACCTATCACGAACCTTACCACCGACTCACCCAAAAACATACCAGCTAGACATCCTCTTACACACAGCGGCGAAAACCGGCGACAGGTCTTCCTATCTACACCTCAACAGTCAGACTACACTCTAAGAAAAATTTACACCCTTTGAGTCGTATCTTGCCACACAACAATAAACGTAATCTGTCTTGTCCGCATTTCCTTTCTTTAACGCTGCCAGCCCGGTACTTCCCAGTAACGAACGCCATGCGTGTTATCAGCATGACAAAGCATTGCCGACAGGAAAGTAGAGGGCGCGGCGTTTTTAGGAAAGGAAACGCAAGCAAGGCAGATGACGATTACTGTTGTGTGGCAAATATACAACCCCAAGGGTGTAAACTTTTTTTAGAGTGCATTACAGCTTGGTTTGCACAACAACATGGCGGAGTTAATCGAAGCTCAGAAAAATCAAGCAGATCGAAGGACTGAAACGTACATCGACTGGAAGGCCCAAACTCCGACAATTACGCTACCCAACATCCGCGTTTGCCCCACCTGATTGACCGGGCCAGCCGGATAGCAGCAGCAAATGGGGCTCTGGACTGGGGGCTCCACCCCTGGGGCTTCATTACAGAATAACAAATAATGTTTTCTACCACTACTACTAGGCGCCAAGCACTCCCCATACGTGGGCGGATCCCGAAGATAGCGCAATACCGGCCCGACCCGCGGCGGAGGTGAAGCAGGCGTTAAGCACACCCCATACGTGACCCGATCCCGAAGATAGTGCAACGCCGGGCTGACCCGCGGCGGAGGTGAAGCAGGCGCTGGATACTAGCAGTGCTACCAAAACCCTAGTGCGATAAATTGCAAAAGTCGCTTTACTTTTTACTTCCCCTCGTAATTTGCAATAACAGGAAATAAACATTTTTGTGACTTTGTAGGTATAAGCCGCGAATACACGCAAGATTGCAGCGCTACTGGCCGCTCGAGGCACTTTGCGTGTATGCGCGGGCTTCTTTCACGCTCGGGAAAAAAGCAATTTTAAGTAGCACGTATTGAGCAACAGAAAGCTGTATCGGAAGGTTTTCATGTTGCTCTACAATTTTCTATTTGACACTTTTTCATGCAATTATAATATTCGGGAAGTTGATTAAATAATTAAGACTAATTATATAATTAGGCGGAATCCGAAAAAGAAATCTGAGTAGCTCCATGCGGCGGCAGACAACATCACCTTGGTTCTCACAAGCTACGTGGTATTTGCCTACTTCAAATCTTGGGTCATGATAGTTGGGACACCCTGCATGTCTCAAAGGTGATCGTGGGGTACATGTCATGCCAATATTGACAGATAATATAGAATGATAGGATCTCATAACGCTGTAGAATGAAGACGTGTCGGTTTTTTTCGTTGAATTTTTGGTCTAACATGCTAATAAGCGTTCAGTTGAGTTTACAAACGAACACGTTACTCCGACGTCTCACTCAGCGTCAAGACAGGACAGAACCTCCGCAGACCGAACTGCCAGAGAGGTGTGGAGGCATCCTGTATTGTCTTGCCTTTGTATTCCCAACCTATACTCAGGAGAGCCGCTGGTGGCATGTGATGGCATGGCGCGAGTCCCATCGAGCTGCTTGCACGGGCGAGCGTTTGGTCCTGTTTTTAATTACCTTTTATGTCGCTCAGTTCCAGTGCTCTGCCTACAAAAGTCAGGTTAGTTGAGTCCAAGCCAAGAATGTGTTCCTTCGTAGCGAAGGCATCCCTTAAAGCCACACAAAGAAAAATACCCAAGTATTCAACTCCGATTTGCCCATAGGCACAGACAACAGGAACGTAGTAATGCCTAAACACTTGTTTTTTTACGGTATTTCTTTTTTTTTTTTGCTTTGCAGTTCGATCCAGCTAAACCCGACGCGGCCGTAAGCGGGGAAATGCGCGACGTCCATGCTCCATGGCAACAAGTCAGATAAGTTCACCAAAATATGTATAGGCCCACTGGACTGCGTTCATGCGAACACGCTAGCCTTCGGAATAAACAACTGTGCACCTTAACGCCGCAACTGGCTTTCCATGCATAGGCATGCAGACAGCTGCAGGCACGCAGCTACGTCAGTAATGCGCGACAGATCCAGGCGCAGCAGCTGTGCCAGGAATATGCGCCTCTTATTAAAATGCTGGCATTATTTATTTCCCCAGCCCTCCACTACCCCCCGCACATGCACACACCAATAATAATTTTTATTATTTCTTTTATTTTTTTAGTTCTCTCATTACAAGCACTGCCTGACTCGCTTTCTGGATGGCTGGGTGGCTCGCTCGCTCGCTCGCTCGCTCACTCACTCACTCACTCACTCACTCACTCACTCATTCACTCACTCACTCACTCACTCACTCACTCACTCACTCACTCACTCACTCACTCACTCACTCACTCACTCACTCACTCACTCACTCACTCACTCACTCACTCACTCACTCACTCACTCACTCACTCACTCACTCACTCACTCGAGGTGTTTAACGTGCCAAAGCGACACGTGGGCTATGAGAGATGCCGTATTACGGCTCTATAGAATGATTCTGACCACCCTGGATTACGTACTATTCGTGCGCCAAAGTATTCTGTTGACCCACCTCGTTGAAATGCTACACGAGCCCGTGTTTACCAGCCAGACGCCACACCTCATGAGCAGCTCCGCCCCGAAGAAGGCTTTCAAAGAACGAAGAAAATTGCGGTCGACGATAGCTTTATTTTTTTTCTCGCATTCCTCTTACCCAATCTATCCTTTATTTTTTACTTCACAGGGTTTTATTTTACAGGTTTTAAAGGCCGCAATCGGTGCACCACTGATAATGCCCCTAACCGACTCACATGTCAAACAACCATAGTGACATTTAGATAGCGTAATGCAAGTGTACACATTTATTGTATTGAATTCATGCTCATTCGTGTGTCACTTTTGGGCGTTCGTAATCTTCAGAGATCTCTTTTTCAAGCACGCAATATATATATTAAGGGTAACTTTTTTTTATTTTTAGGGGAGCGGATGAGGGGAAGAAGAACGATTCATTAGAAGGTCAGCTGAATTGACAGTGAGATATTTAACCCAGTTTTGCGGGCTCGGCCACCATGGTCCCTGTTTTTATCAATCCACGGGCAGCTTTAGGCGCGAGTGTGTTTATGACCCACGCATTCTCTCTCTGCAGTTGCAAATCGCAAAAAGCCGGCTGACGTCACACACCCCTGCAAGGAAGCGCCGGAAATGGCTTCGATCTGTGGAGAGTTCATTAAAGTGACGTTTAAGTCTTACAACCTGCAATGGGGTATAGCTTTATTAAGCTTTTGGGGACTGAAGAAAACAAGCCCCATTCAGCATCCTACATTTTTTTCTTGTGCAATTGGGGTTGTAATAAAGAAGTAACTAGTAAACGTCGTTTGCTGGGGGCACATTTTGGCATGCCATTGCCGCCGCATGCAAAGCTGGAAGGCAACATCTTCACCTAGTGAACACGCCGCTTGCTATAATAAGGCTCATCCGTGAACATGCCAGAGCTCCACCAGACAAAGTGCCTGAGTGGCACAACGAGACTATACGCACTGCCAGATAAGAGCCCGAAAACTACAAAAAGTACGGGGAAACTCGCTCTGCATACTTTAACGCTCACAAAGCAACAGCTCCAAGCTGGGGAAAAGAAAGAGAGAAACCGCTGCATATCTTTCTTTTGGCTTCTCTATCAGGTTGACGACGCAAGGTGAGATGAAAAAGTGTTTACTTCTGCCAATGCCTTTTCTACTATACTTGCAGGGATTGCTCAGGTATTTCCCTTCAAAAATTAAAAAAAAAAAAACGTCTACAACATCTGACAACGGGACTCTGTTGGTCTAAGGCACCAGTTTTGGCTCCAGTGCCATACACCACGCGATGTCGGGCTTTTTCCAGTTTGGCACTATTACGATTACAAGCAGATATCGCAATGTTCACCAAATTCGTACCAACCTTCTACTACCTCGATTTTCCCGTAGGTGGCGGGAGCTTACAAGCACAGCGTTTCTTTTTTTCTCGTTTGTTGTCGTGTTCTTTTCCTGTTCTTTTTCTTGTTAGCTCCGAACAGCGTTCATTTGTAAGTTTTTAAAATTACGTTACTCGGCTGCACAGGATGGCTTCAAGTTGCTGGCCTGAATGGCAAGAAATGTCTAGTGCGACGCAGCGGCAAAGCGCCGCTGGCGCAAGCCATCAATTTTCCATACGCAGCTGCGCGGCTTCCTGAAGCCAGGTCAACATATGGCAGGAGGAAATAACATCCAGTGCTAATATCGCCACGATTGTGCGCAGGCTAGCATCCGCACTGTTTAACATGACAGACTTATAAACGCAGATGCTCACAAACCTGTCATGACCAACTCGCACAAGCTTTCCAAGCAGCATCAGGCGGGAAGGTGATAGCGTGCTCGCGACGGCGAACGAAACCGACGAAGCCAACGTTCTGTGGCGAACCACAGATGGACAGAAGACCAACGCCAACACCTGTCAGGGAACTCGGTAAAATTCTTGGCTCGCTGCGTCGAGCGAAATATACAGCAAATCGCCGATGCTTGCTTCTAGATCGAGATACACAACTGCACGACAACCGCGACACTTTATTTCTTTTCAAGCGAAGCTCTTATACCCTAGTTACACGGGCAGCTTAACCGCGGTTAAACTTGACCGTGGTTAACTCGCTCAACCGGGGTTAACGCGAAGCGTAGTCTGCCAGAATTACACGGGCTATCCCGATCACGGTTAATGGTCTGATGACGCATCACATGATCTTTTGCTTACAGGCTTCATTTTGAATAATTTTTCTTCGACATTTGATTACAGTGGTATAAAGATGTTAGTTGTCAGCAAAACGATTGCCATATTTGAGAGTTTTAACGTGTAAGACTGCGTTTTACGTGTAGGTTACTTATTTTCGATACTCCTGCTCTCAGTTGTGAGCATGCCTGGTGGGCATGCAAATATATAAAAGCCAAAATTAAGGGTCACAAATGGGTAAATATAAAAAAAAGTCCACTAAACCAAAAAGTAAAAAAATTCGTAATGAACAAATGAATGTTTCAACTAACAAACATTGCTTACATATTTAAAGGGAGTACAACATTACGCGAATGCACTTTGGAACTATACGCTTGCATTTACGAAAAAAAAATAAGAAAGGAAGAAAAGGCAGTGCTTTCAGGTGTTAATGTATGTACGCTGCGATTTCATATTGCAGAAATTATCACAAAAAGGTACATGTTAAAAATACCGAAGTTATAGGTTTAAAAGCAGCGCCATCAATCAGTGCCTCAGTTCTCGCGTCAGGCCAAATGATAGGCTTTTGGAAGATATCTGGGAAGCGCCAGCGCTGCACTCGGGAGAAGTACCGTGCGCCATTTTGCCCGTTTCCGAAACGTCGGTTACAATAAACCGAGGATGCCAAGCTCGGTTGGCGGTTCTCCCGCGGTTGGCGGCATAACCACAGTTTCGCCTGCCGTGTAACCGCGTTTAGCGATAACCGCGGTTAAGGTCGCCCGAGTAACAGCGGTATTAGGCACCCGTTGCTGCGTTGAGCGTCGGTCTTCCTCGGCGTCCTCCGCGTAACCGAGCGAACGAGCACAGCGAAGGATGAAAGAGCGAACGCGGAGCGCAGCGGGGGATGAAAGACAGCCATAGCCAAGCGAGCGCGAGGAGGAAAGCAGAGGAGGAGGGTGCAACGGGACTACACGGCGAAAAGCGGAGGAGGAGTGTATGAAAAGAAAAGCATAGTGCCGCGCAAGACGGGGCTCTGCGGCAACGACCGCAACGTGGTGGCGCCAGAATAGCGCGCCGTCGCCTGTTCACCGATGACGCCATCGATAAGGCATGCGGCGAGCACGTCCACCGATACCATATATATGAAATAAAGCGCTGCATGAGAGGTGGTCTGTCTGCGGCGGCTGCTGTGAGTCGTGCCCACGCGTCACCCACGCGCTGCCTCTCGCATTCTCCCGATTAGCAAGGCAGTCGCGCCCCAACGCTACTAGAATACATTCAGTTTTTAAACTCGTTTGTATTGCGCGGAACCGCCACTGCATTTGCTAGCTGATGGCGCTGCAGTCGCAACGGGCTCCAAAATGCGCTCTGACCGCTGTAGCAGAAGCGTTGGCGTTCTCTGGCAGTAGCGCGGTGGCCCTACCGCCCCTTGCAGCTTTTGTGGCGCCGTTCGGGCCTGTGTTATCATGTATTGCCTATCTATTGATGTGTAACTGGTGTAAGCTCTGTGACTCATGCCAACCTGTTGCGTGCCGCGGTGCAGGAGCGGCTACCGCAAGGATGCAACCAGCTCGCGCCGGCATTTCTTTTACGCTCCGTGCGATTTCACTCAGTGTGGAACAAAAGAGTTCCACGTGCGGACAAGGAACTAACAGCTAAGTCAACAGTGTGCGGCCTCCACTTCTATGAGTAGGTCATTTTGAAGACTTACGCCCATGTCACCCACGGGAAAACCGTCGAAATCCCCGAGGAAAGTGGAGCCTCGCGAAAGACGCAGTTCAAAAAGTGTTTCCGAACCTTCCTGCGTATTCGTCAAAACTACCGGAGAAAAAGCGCTGGTCGAGGTGTGAAATCCGCGAAACGACCCACTCACGCATCTGAACTGCGCCAAGGTTCGCACTGCAATTAACTTGAGCAGCCTGAAGGCTTGCCACCTCTCAACGCACAACAATTAACTACAGCTGACATCAAATCCTTATAGTTGCCTGCCGGCTGGCGCATGATGACCCTGGCTCCTGATAACAGCAGCGACGCTGAGTTCGTGGCATTTTTCACGGTGAACCACGGAGCGGAAGCCTTGCAAATTGAGAATAGCGAAGTGTTGAACAGCGACGATTCGGCCACAGGAAGTGCCTACGGTCGTGCAGCGACAGCTTGCGCGAGTATGCCCATTCGTGCTGTTAAAGACTTAACCTCTCTCTTAAACGCTGTACATAAGCTTCATGCGTGTAAAGCATGCCCGAGGCAGTGCATCGAGTGTATTTCACCAAAGTGAAAAATGCTGTCGTCTTAACGAATGAATGTCTGACGTTTAATGGCGCAAGGGCCAGGCATGGCCAAAGAGCGCCATGCTAGTGTTAATGAGTTCGTAGTGGTCTGATAGGTTCTGCGAAGTTAATGTGACGTGGCTGTAAAGGGGCTTAAAAGAGTTGGTGTAAATTGCATAAAATGTACGCGTAATAACATTATGGCAATGAGTAATGACGTGTACTATGAACACTAAAATGCATTGGGAAAGAATGATGCAATATACAAAATATATGATATGCTAAAATTGCCTAGAGCACTACTGCCTCGCCAGAGCCCTTGAAACACAAAGGCCTAGAGGCATGTGCTATACGAAACAACTATCGCAGCGGCATCCTCTGAAGAGAGGAGGCGCTACGAATGTATGAGGCTAATAACACGTAACACAACATCTTTCAGGAAACCTATGACTGCGTTGGTGTCAAAGAGCGGTTCTGGGCCGAGTAACATTATACAGGATGAAGGGAGATGTGCTGCCAGTATGCTAAGGGAAAATATTTCGCTCAGATTCGGCTTCCCGACAATCCAGGAGGACGTGGAGGACGGTCAGCCTCTCCCCGCAGCTGCCACAGGTTGGAGGCTCATTTCCAGTGAATAAAAAGTTATGGGTGCCAAATGTGTGTGCTATTCTTAGATAACAGAATAGGACATATCTTCAGCCTGATTTTGTTGCAGAAGGTCGGAAACCTAAGTGTGGCTTTATTATGTGCAGCTTATTTGTTTCCATGTCCCCCAGGTGTTGCCAGTAGTTCCGCAGTTTCCTTCCTAAGAAGGGCTTCAGATCTGTGACAGGGACTGCAGCGGTACGATTAACCGCATGCGATACAATTGATGTGGCCATCTGGTCCGACAGAACGTTACCTTCGATGCCCCTATGGCCAGGCACCCAGCATATGATCACATGCAGGTTAGATATATACGCTTTATACAGGACGGAATAGAGTTCATTAAGTGCTGAATTTTTGTGCTTACTGAATGAGATCAAGCCCTTCACAACGCTTAAGGAGTTTTTTAGTTTTTATTTCCTTATATGCTTCACAGCCGACAATGGTGTGTAGGCTTCAGCCGTAAAGATACTTGTTTCCGGATGCAGTACATAGGATTCCGAGAAGGATGGACCAACGGCCGTATAGGACACCCCGTCGTGTGACTTCGATGCGTCTGTGTAGAACTCCGTTCAGGAGTGCTTGTACTGGAGTTCCAGGAAATCATTTGGATTTCAATATCTCGAGCTTGCTTTGTAACTTACAGGTAAGATATATCTCATTATATCAGCTGCCACTCCCAAGGACGTAGCAGCTTAGCTGGAGGCATCAGGCGATGTTTGAGGAATGGGACATCCATTTCAACGTTAAGCTCCCTCACACGCCGTGAAAAGGGCTGTCTTACAGAGGGACGATTACGAAAGAGTATAGCATATGTTATATCGTTAACGGTATTAAAACACGGATGTTGATGATTAGAGTTAACTTTCAGAAAATATGTTTGGCTGATATATGTTCTCTGCAGATGGAGGGACCACTCATTTGATTCTACATATTCTACAATGGCGGCCTGTCCGGACGGACAGGCCGCCAGTGAAGGGCTCAGTGAAGTTAGGAGGCCAAAAGAAGCATATACAGTGCTAAAAAGCGGGCACGTCCTGTGCTACCAGGGCTTAGCAGAGAGACGAGAACTAGGAGTCGGATTCCTGATTAATAAGAACATAGCTGGTAACATACAGGAATTCTATAGCATTAACGAGAGGGTGGCATGTCTTGTTGTGAAACTTAGTAAGAGGTACAAAATGAAGGTTGTACAGGTCTACGCCCCTACATCTAGTCATGATGACCAGGAAGTCGAAAGCTTCTATGAAGACGTGGAATCGGCGATGGGTAAAGTCAAAACAAGATACAGTATACTGATGGGCGATTTCAATGCCAGGGTAGGCAAGAAGCAGGCCGGAGACAAGTCAGTGGGGGAATACGGCATAGGCTCGAGGAATAGCAGAGGAGAGTTATTAGTAGAGTTCGCAGAACAGAATAATATGCGGATAATGAATACCTTTTTCCGCAAGCGGGTTAGCCGAAAGTGGACGTGGAGGAGCCCGAATGGTGAGACTAGAAATGAAATCGACTTTATACTCTGCGCGAACCCTGGCATCATACAAGATGTAGACGTGCTCGGCAAGGTGCGCTGCAGTGACCATAGGATGGTAAGAACTCGAATTAGCCTTGACTTGAGGAGGGAACGGAAGAAACTGGTACATAAGAAACCAATCAATGAGTTAGCGGTAAGAGGGAAACTAGAGGAATTCCGGATCAAGCTACAGAACAGGTATTCGGCTTTAACCCAGGAAGAGGACCATAGTGTTGAAGCAATGAACGACAATCTTATGGGCATCATTAAGGAGTGCGCAATAGAAGTCGGTGGTAACGCCGTTAAACAGGAAACCAGTAAGCTATCGCAGGAGACGAAAGATCTGATCAAGAAACGCCAATGTATGAAAGCCTCTAACCCTACAGCTAGAATAGAACTGGCAGAACTTTCTAAGTTAATCAACAAGCGTAAGACAGCGGGCATAAGGAACTATAATATGGATAGAATTGAACAGGCTCTCAGGAACGGAGGAAGCCTAAAATCAGTAAAGAAGAAACTAGGAATAGGCAAGAATGAGATGTGTGCGTTAAGAGACAAAGCCGGCAATATCGTTACTAATATGGATGAGATAGTTCAAGTGGCTGAAGAGTTTTATAGAGATTTATACAGTACCAGTAACACCCACGACGATAAGGTGAGAGAGAATAGTCTAGAGGAACTTGAAATCCCACAAGTAACATTGGAAGAGGTAAAGAACGCGTTGGGAGCTATGCAAAGCGGGAAGGCAGCTGGGGAGGATCAGGTAACAGCAGATTTGTTGAAGGATGGTGGGTACACTGTCCTAGAAAGGTTGGCCGCCCTATATACACAATGCCTCATGACCTCGAACGTACCGGAATCTTGGAAGGACGCTAACATAATCCTAATCCATCAGAAAGGGGACGCCAAAGACTTGAAAAGTTATAGACCGATCAGCTTACTGTCCGTTGCCTACAAAGTATTTACTAAGGTAATCGCAAATAGAATCAGGAATACCTTAGACTTCTGTCAACCAAAGGACCAGGCAGGATTCCGTAAAGGCTACTCAACAATAGACCATATTCACACTATCAATCAGGTGATAGAGAAATGTGCGGAACATAACCAACCCTTATATATAGCCTTCATGGATTACGAAAAAGCATTTGATTCAGTCGAAACCTCAGCAGTCATGAAGGCACTACGGAATCAGGGTGTAGATGAGCCATATGTAAAGATACTGGAAGCTATCTATAGCGGTTCCACAGCCACCGTAATCCTCCACAAAGAAAGCAACAAAATCCCAATAAAGAAAGGCGTCAGACAGGGAGATACGATATCTCCAATGCTATTCACAGCATGTTTACAGGAGGTATTCAGAGACCTGGAGTGGGAAGAATTGGGGATAAAAGTTGATGGAGAATACCTTAGCAACTTGCGATTCGCTGATGATATTGCCTTGCTTAGTAACTCAGGAGATCAATTGCAATGCATGCTCACTGACCTGGAGAGGCAAAGCAGAAGGGTGGGTCTGAAAATTAATCTACAGAAAACTAAAGTAATGTTTAACAGTCTCGGAAGAGAACAGCAGTTTACGATAGGCAGCGAGGCACTGGAAGTGGTAAGGGAATACATCTACTTAGGGCTGGTAGTGACCACGGATCCGGATCATGAGACTGAAATAACCAGAAGAATAAGAATGGGCTGGGGTGCGTTTGGCAGGCATTCTCAAATCATGAACAGCAGGTTGCCACTATCCCTCAAGAGGAAAGTGTATAACAGCTGTGTCTTACCAGTACTCACCTACGGGGCAGAAACCTGGAGGCTTACGAAAAGGGTTCTGCTGAAATTGAGGACGACGCAACGAGCCATGGAAAGAAGAATGATAGGTGTAACGTTAAGGGATAAGAAAAGAGCAGATTGGGTGAGGGAACAAACGCGGGTAAATGACATCTTAGTTGAAATCAAGAAAAAGAAATGGGCATGGGCCGCACATGTAATGAGGAGGGAAGATAACCGATGGTCATTAAGGGTTACGGACTGGATTCCAAGGGAAGGGAAGCGTAGTAGGGGGCGGCAGAAATTTAGGTGGGCGGATGACATTAAGACGTTTGCAGGGACAACATGGCCACAATTAGTACATGACCGGTGTAGTTGGAGAAGTATGGGAGAGGCCTTTGCCCTGCAGTGGGCGTAACCAGGCTGATGATGATGATGATTGTTACGTGCGAAAAGACACAGTGGTGCAGGCGGCCAGACTTGTACACCACGGTATATAAAAATTCTTGTAGCGCCATAGCCCATCGACCAAGCCGGCCTTAGGGTCTTTTAGTGATGAGAGCCAGCAGAGAGCATGATGGTCAGAGACTACGGAAAAAGGGCGACCGTAAATGTAAGGACGGAACTTCGCAGACGGAACTTGGCAATCGCCCAGACAACATCAAGGCATTCTCGTTCCGTAATGGAAGAGTTGCGCTCCGATGGTGCTAGGAGGCGGCTCGCATAAGCAATAACGCGATCCTGGCCACGCTTACGCTGGCCTAAGACGGCACCTACGCCATGACCACTGGCATCTGTACGCAATTCTGTAGGGGCATCAGGGTCGAAGTGGGCGAGAATGGGTGGTGAGGTTAGAAGACTGACGAGACGAGAGAAGGCGGCGGCTTCTGATGTACCCCACGAGAATTGTACGCCTTTCTTCAAAAGATTAGTGAGGGGTCTAGTAATTGCCTCAAAATTTGGAACAAAACTACGAAAGTACGAACATAGACCTACAAGACTTCGAATATCTGCGGCTCTTTTCGGAACCGGAAACTCTCGGACAGCACGAGTTTTGTCGGGATCAGGCTGTACTCCGAAGCGTCAACGAGAATGGCCCACAAGAGTAATTTGGCGGTGGCCAAAATGACATTTGGACGAGTTAAGTTGCAGCTTCGCCTTTCGAAATATATTAAGTATAGTTGTTAGACGCTCAAGGTGAGTGTCGAACGTTGGCGAGAAGACGATGACGTCGTCGAGGTAGCAGAGGCATGTGGACCATTTGAAACCTTGGAGCAAGGAGTCCATCATACGCTCAAAGGTGGCAGGGGCGTTGCACAATCCAAACGGCATTACTTAAAATTGGTATAAGCCATCAGGTGTGATGAACGCGGTTTTTTCTCTGTCCATATCGTCAACAGCAATCTGCCAGTATACCGAACGAAGATCAATAGAAGAGAAATAGCTGGAACCGTGCAGGCAGTCAAGGGCGTCGTCTATACGTGGGAGCAGGTAGACGTCCTTCTTAGTAATGTTCAGATAACGGTAGTCTACACAGAAGCGCCATGTGCCGTCCTTCTTCTTAACCAACACCACAGGTGACGCCCAGGGACTCGAAGAAGGCTCAATGATGTTTTTATCTAGCATTTTGTTCACTTCACTTTGAATTACTCGGTGTTCCGACGCAGAAACTCGATACGATAGTCGGTTAATAGGCGTAGCATCGCCAGTGAGAATCCGATGCTTGACCGCGAGCGTCTGGTCTAAAGGGCGATCGTCGAAGTCGAAAATATCTCGGTAGGACGTTAATACCTAACAAAGGTCTTCAGCCTGCGCAGAGGACAGGTCCGTCGCAGCCATTTTCTTTATGTTGGGATTGGCGCGCGAGGCTGGCGCGAGGGGACTGCTAAGCTCGCGAGAACCATTGGTCGATAACGCTGTTACGTGATGGTCGCCGAGACAATCAACGGTGACAAGGCAAATATCTTGCGGTAGAATCTGCTTTGCCAATGCAAAGTTAGACAGGCATGCGAGTGCGGTTCGCAGTAATAGTAAGTATACTGTGAGGCACGGTAACGTCATACTGTAGTGGAATGTCGGGCAGGGGAGTGACGAGGTACTCGCGATGAGGAACTGGTGGGGAAGACAACAGTTCAAGATAGGCTATTGACTTTGGCTGCAGGCGAAGAAAGCCAGTGGGGCGTAAGCGGTATTGGGATGCGTCAGAGGGTTCTGCGAAAATCGGCAATTCAAGGCGAAGGGTACTGGAAGAGCAGTCAATAAGAGCAGAATGCGCGGAGAGAAAATCGAGGCCGAGAATGAGGTCGTGGCTGCAATGAGCAATTACAATGAAGAGAACAGGAGTGTGGCGGCCGGCGATGCTGACACGTGCCGAACACATGCCGATGATAGGCACAGTACCGCCATTCGCAACGTGGACGACGCGTGCCGACGCCGGGGTGAGGAGCTTGTGCAGTCATCGCCGGAAGGCAGCACTCATAATAGAAAGATGTGCTCCTTTATCGATGAGCGCCGTGACAGGATAGCCGTCGACGTCAACGTCAAGCCGGTTTTGGTTCCTAGATAACGTGAGCAAAGGATTTGAGCGCAGGGTTGACAACACAGCTTCACCTCCAGAAGCTGCACTGCCTAATTTTCCGGCTGGATCCGGGAGGCAATAGGCGGCGAAGAGAAGCGACGGGGTTGGAGCGAACGAGACTGATGGCGTCGAGGTGAGGGCGAGTGGCTGTAGCGAAGGTTCAGAACTGGAGCATCAGCGGCAGTACGTTCATCGCAGGTGGTATGGGGAACAGAAGGTCCAAAGGTGCGGGAATAAGCGGCGGCGTATGTCCGAGGATGTGGTGGCCATTGGTTGCGGCAGTGACGAGCGACGTGGCCGATGCGACAGCAGTGGAAGCAGATCGGTCTGTCATCAGGGGTACACCATTCGGACGGGTTGCGGCGAGATGTGGCAGAAAAGGACTGTCGGGGACGAGCAGGGCCGCTAGAGAAGTGGGGAACGCTGGGTTGAGACGTGGAATACACGGAGTTTAGACCCATGTTCTCAAATTCTTGTCTGACGACGGCCTGAATAATCGCAATGGTGGTCGCTGGCGGATCAGGAGGCGTCGCGGAGAAAGCTGCCGAACAGGCGGCCTCGAGTTCGCGGCGAACAATACGGGTGACGTCGTCACAGGTGGTGGTCGGACGCGGTCGACCCTCACATGTCGATGTAGCAGCAGTGTTGGGTAGCCGCGTGATATGGTGTGAGATGCGGTGGCTCTTAGCTTGTTGAAGGCGACGGCATTCTTTTATGATGGCATCGATAGTCGAGACGTGTCCGAAAAGAAGCAAATTGAAACCGTCGTTGGCGATGCCTTTTAGCACATGTGCCACTTTATTTGCTTCGGACGTATTATCGTCAGCTTTGCGGCATAGAGCCAAGACGTCGAGGATGTATGAAACATACAGCTCTGTAGATGACTGAACACGAGATGCAAGAGCCTTTCTCGCGGCAACCTTTCGCCCTAATGGGTCGCTGAACAGTTCCCGTAGCTTTTCTTTGAAACTGACCCAACTGGTTATCGCGTCTTCATGCGTTTCGTGCCACACACGTGGGTTGCCGCCGAGATAAACGATGACATTGGCGAGCATAATCGTTGGGTCCCACCTGCCATTAGCACTGGTGTGTTCATACAGCTTCATACACACCAGGGTCGCGATGTGGGGCAACCGTGATGATTAGAGCAGTCGGACAAGGCGAAGCCGTTGCAGAGGCGGGCTCGTCACCGGGAGGCATAGTGACACTCTCGATCTGTCGACCACTTCGCAGTTCCGTGGCGAGGATGGGGATCGCTAACCTCCACCAGAATGTTACGTGTGAAAAAACAGACGAAAGAGGCTATTTACAGGTTACTTAGACTGGAGCCAGACAGCCAAGCCGACCCTCGCTCGCGCTAAGATTGGCGACCAACTTCATCTTTCTTCTCGCGGCGGACCGTCTCTTGAGCATCGCTCGATGATATCGAAATAATAGAAACTTGTTCTGAAAGCGCCAGTAACCAGTCAGATCCCTGGATGGTGGACTGGATCTAGCATTTTTAGCGCGCTCGGGCCGGCAGAAATGTAGATCACGGCACCATAGTCCAGTCGTGATCGAATCAGGCTCTTGTAAAGATTCATTAAACACATGCTATCGCTGCCCCATGTTGTTTGGGATAAAACTTTCAGTAAGTTAATTGTTTTTAAGCATTTCATCTTGAGGTACTTTATGTGTGGAATAAAAGTTAGTCTAGAATCAAGTGTGATGCCCAAGAACTTGTGCTTTTTGTTCACAGGTATTTGCTGACCATACATTTCGATATTGGAATCTGCAATGAGCCCTTTGTTTCTTGTGAAAAGCACACAAGAACTTTTGTTGGGGTTCACTTTAAATCCGTTTTCGTCTGCCCATTTGGACGCTTTGTTCAAGATCTGTTGTACTTGCCTCTCAAACACTGCAAGGTTGCACGATTTGAAACCTATTTATATTTCATCTACGTAAACAGAATTAAAAATGGCCGGCGGTAATGAAGCACGAAGCATGCTCATGTTCACAATAAACAGCGTGCAGCTAAGCACACCTCCTTGGGGTACAACAGTTTCTTGTATAAAAGGTCGCGACAATACATTGTGATTTTCACGCGGATGGTACGTTTGGACAAATAGCTTTCTAGTATGTTTAACATATTTCCACGAATGCCCATTCCCGACAAGTCTCGCAAGATTCCATATCGCCATGTTGTGTCATACGCCTTTTCCATATTGAGGAATATCGATAAGAAGAACTGTTTATGTACAAATGCATCTCGGATATTTCCTTCAATGCGCACGAGATAATCAGTCATGGACCGCCCTTCTCTAAAGCCACACTGATAAGGATCAAACACATTGTTCAGTTCAAGGAAATGTGTTATTTTACGATTAATCATTTTTTTCAAATAGCTTACACAGACAACTTGTAAGATCTATTGGGCGATAACTTGCCTCCAAGGAAAGGTCTTTACCCAGCTTGAAGACGGGAATAGCAATATCTTCCTTCCGTGATAATGGGAGGTATCAGGCAGCCCAAATAGAGTTGAAAAGTGTCACAAGTGTCATTTATGTATGTTTGTGTAAGTTTTTAATCATGTCATACATGATTCTATCAGCTCCAGGTACAGATCTTCTACATGTGCTCATTACAGCTTTAAGCTCGGAAATGTTGAAAGGACGGTTGTGTTTAAGGAAAATCATTTGAGGAATGATTTTGTGTAATGTGTGGAGCTTGATACTTGTTCGAAGTGTTCGCCCAGAGCGTTTGCCTTGCCTTCTAATGTAGTCCCTTGATCGTCCACTAAAGGCAAAGGGTGGATATGTTACCCCCTTAGCTTTCTTACACCATTCCATGCTATGAACTCTTGGGTGTAGGAAGTGATTCCCGAGAGAAACCGCTCCTAGCTAGCCCTCTTTTCCTGTCTCCGCGTGCGCCTTCTTTGCGATTTTGCCAGCTTAAATTCTACGAGGTTTTCTGCAGTCAGAGAGCGACGCAGCAAACCCCACGCTTTGTTGTGTTTCTTTCGTGCCAGTCTTCACTGTTCGTTCCACCAGGGAGCTCGTCATTTACATGATAGTCCTTGTGTTTGTGGAATGAATTGTTCTGTTGCGTCGAGTATAAAACAAGTAAAATACGCTACTGCTTCATCTATGCTAAAATCGGTGATAACATGTCGTGATAAGTGACTTGATTTCTTTAGATGATTCCATTCGGCGGAGGCTAGTTTCCACCGGGAAGTATATGGGGGGCATTCGAGTTCACGTATTGAATTTAACATTACAGGGAAGTGGTCACTTCCATAGGGATGTTTGGTTACATGCCATGCAAGACCAGGAAAATTTAAACAGAGCCAATCGGCAGGTCTATTGATGAATATGAATTATGATGAATATTATAATACGTTGGCTCCTTCTTGTTCAAGAGGCACGCTCCGGAGTTCACAAAAAAATTTTCAATAAAGCGACCTCTCGCGTCGCATCGCGTGTCTCCCCACATGGTGTTGTGGGCATTAAAATTACCTACAAGTAGGTAGGGGTCCGGGAGCTGATCAATTAGGCTACGAAAATCGCTTTTTTGGAAATAATAATTTGGGGGTATGTATATGCAACTGCAATGATTAATTTATTAAAAAGAATTGCCCGAACTGACACTGCCTCAAGGGGCGTCAGAAAGGCGACATGATGACAAGATACTGACTTAACAACTATTGCTACACCGCCAGACGAGGCGTTCACCTCGTTGCGCTCTTTACGATAGATTGTGTACTGACAAAGAAAATTTGTGTTCGTAGGTTTCAGATGTCTCTGTTGAACACACAGCAACCTTGGATTATGTTTGTGTAGGAGTTCTCTAATATCGTATAGGTTATGAAGAAGTCCTCTGGCATTTCATTGTATTATTTGTGCCGCCACGATGATAAATGTGCTGTGTGTTTTAAGAGACGGCGATTAGCTGACGGGCCTTTTACAGGCGCCGTGATGTGAGCTTTGTCTTTTTTGGAAAGGTCAAAAGATGCTCGCCGCTCCTTAGGCGCTGGTGGCGCCATCTTGCTGGTGGTTGTGTCCATTGCCTCTTGCGAGGCGCTGGACACGCGCTTTTCCGAGTGCTGTGTTTCAAGTGAAGGTCTCGGCACGTTGCAGACCTTTGAGGCCACCTGCCCGGAGGTGGATGGCCCCTTCTGCTGGGGTGCCAGAGCAGCGCTAGGTGAGACCGCCGGGGGGACAGATGGCGTCACCGCCGGCTCACTGCGTGTGGGCCGGATAGCCCCCGGGGGCCGTTGGGGCGCTGCCCCCTGACGCGTCGGATCGGCAAAGCTGCTCTTAGGTAGGTATGATACCCGCCTATGTGCCTCCTTGAAAGATATATTTTCTTTGACTTTTATTGTAACAATATCTTTTTTTCTTTTTGCCAAGACGGACAGGACCGCGAGTATGCGCCATGCTCGCTATTACAGTTGACACAATGTGGAGTGTTCTGGCATGCTTCAGAGGAATGTTCATTGTCGCTACACTAGGCACATGTCAGCCGGCCTCGACAGTTCTGTGAACTGTGGCCGAACCTTTGACACTTAAACCATCTTAGAGGATTGGGCATATATGGCCGAACACGAAATTTGGTATAAGCGGCTTCGATGGACTCGGGGACGACACTTGAGCCTAAGGTAAGCATAAGGTGCTTGGTCTGGATCTTTTTGCCATCCCGCCCCATCTAAATTCGTTTAACGTTTATGACATTCTGTTCACTGAATCCCTCCAAGAGTTCAGCCTCAGTGAGCTCCAGCAAATCATTGTCCAACACAACGCCGCGGGTGGTGTTGATAGTATGGTGCAGGGATACTGTTACTTGGGTCTCCCCAAATGACTCTAGTTTTGGCAGTTTCTCATATTGCTTCTGATCGTGGTGCTCCAGGAGGAGATCACCACTTGCCATCCTCCTCGCCTTATAACCGGGACCCAAAATATCAATCAAAGAATTTGATACAAGGAACGGTGAAATGGTGCGCACTGGTTTGTTGGGTTTTTCCCAGTGAAATACATGGAAACGTGGGAAATTGTGGACTTGGCGTCCGAAAAACTGAAAGACATCTTCGGTGCGCCCTCGTTTCTGAGGGTGATCAGGGAGTTCAGGAAAAGCATTTACCGTAAGTATTGGTGGGGTCTTCGCCAGCGATGCCAACCACCCACCATGGAGCCCAACAGGGGGACGTGACATAAGTTACTTCAAGAAAAGCTCTGCCTACGCCAGCCGTACATCGCTGCTACAACGAAATACAGGCTAAACAAGACTGGCTAGCCACACAAGGGTAACCCTTGCCGCCGGGAAACTAGGAAGTGATAAGAAGTGAGGAGAGCTCAGGAAAGATTAAAAGTGAGAGAGAGAGACGAAGATTGAAGAGGACAGGAAAAGGCGACTGCCGATTTACCCCAGGTGGGTCAGTCTGGAGGTGTCGTCTATGTGAAGCAGAGGCCAAAGAGGTGCGTTTCCTCCGCCGGGGGGCCTTAAAGGGCCGAACACCCGGCATCGGCTCAACCCCCAGGATACCCCTTTCCCGAGACACGGCTAAGCCACGCACGGCTACACGCGGGAAGGTCCAACCCTCGTGTACTCGGGTACATGGTGTCGCAACACACCAAACGCCTGCTGACGCAGGCGTCCCTGGGGGTGCTGTCGTCTGAGTAAACATGTATAGCATGCCGCATCCATGACAAGAAACTTGCGAGAGAGGCCACCCGAATGCGAAGTCGACTCATACCGAAAGGCTGCAGACTGAAAAAAATTACGCAAGAATGTACTGAGGGCTTCAGCAAAGAGAGCGTCCTTAGCAGGACATAAAAAAGTTCAAGGACGAGATAATAAATGAGAAATCTCAGTCAATTAGTAAGGCATTAAGCATGCTTCCGTCGATACAGCAGCTGGCATTTGAGAGCAAGCGCATGCAAAAGCCCCAAAAGGTGAAGTACACGCGCATGTGGCTAATGAATTGCCTGCTTTTGCGAGTGGCCACCCGAGAGCATACAACATGCTCAGGGACATGAAACTGCTTCAATTGCCCACTTGCAGCCTACTTAGCCAAATTATTTCAGGCGTGCCATGCGACTATGGCTACACTTATGTTGCGCTGAAGTGTATTAAAGCCTTTTTCAAGGACGAGGCTGCGGTACAGCGGTTTGGCACACCCGTGCTTGACGAAACTAAGCTTCGTTAATCCACCGATTTCAACAAACCAACATATAAATTTGATCGATTTGTTAACTTTGGAACACAAGGAACAGACACTGCCGTTGCAGCTGACCATGCCCTTGTTATCATGTTTATTCCACTTTTCCAGAAGTGGGTGCAGCCAGTGGCAAGTTTTGCCACTAAAGGGGTTGCCCCTGGTTTTGTCTTACCCAAACTTGTTCTAGAATCTATGCTACAGCTGGAATGACATAGTGCCTCCGTTATTTCAGTTGTGAGTGACGGCGCTGGTGATAACAGATCAATATGGACGCACGTAGGAGTGTCGGAAAAAATCTGCCAGCCTGTCAGCAAAATACCTCATCCGTCGCTTGAAGACAGACGTTATCTTCACTTCCTCTGTGACGTGTCTGACATCATGAAGTGTGTGTGAAATAACGTTTTGACACACACTTTTGAAAAGGTCTGCTATGGTTCATGTGGTTCTAAGGTATAACTGCATAAATTTGACCAGATTTCTGAAGATGCTGCCATGGCTTTCTTCATTTAATTTTTTTGCAGGCTGGTTCAGACTGCATCAACTTTGGACACTACCGGCACTTGCACAGCACCGACAAGGCAATGCAACTGAAAGTTTGTCCTAAACTCACCGCATCCCATGTTAATCCTGTTAAACTAGAGAAGATGAGCGTCCGGTTAGCAATGCAGGTATACTACTACTATCATATGCTAATTTTTGCTTGATATTGTTTATTTTTTAAAAGGTGTTTGCATGCCTTCTTTTCTAATAATATTTATGTTTATACGTTTATGTTTTACGTATTCCAGCTTGTCAGTAGGAGCATCGCCGTTGGGCTGAAATATTATACAGCACAACAGTATCCTGGATTTGAAGACACACAGGGCACTGTAAACTTCACCCTGCGTATGAACAGCTTGTTTGACGCACTCAATGCGAAATGTTCTGTAGCCGGCGTCTACAAGGACTCACAGAAAATCAAGGTGATAAAAGCAGGTTGCATTTTTATTCCTGCATTTGATAGCACTTTGTGAGCGCACGCTTCATACGTAAACACTTTAATACAATTAATCCAGGACTTCCTTGAAATGCTGAACACCACTGAGAGAACCAGCAGGCCAGACAACACCAGAATGTTTGCGCCTCTGACGACAATGAAGTCTCTTATAGGGTCACTTTGATGTCAGCCCTGGACATAATCACCCTCCTTCACAGCAAAAATGTACCGTGTGTACTCACTGCAAAGCTTATTCAAGATCCATTGGAGGTATGTGCCTATTTATGATTTTTAGTGGACACTTTGCTTGAATAAGAAAGCATCCACCAACTCCACAAAAATTACGGCAAAGTTGCAGTGTCTGGAAGTGACATTAATTTCCAACACCAGTTCAAACACTTAAATCAGTATTGCTCTTGATGTGAGTACTGTGTACCATATCTTTGCACTGCTTTGGAAACTCTCATTTGCCCAATCCCTGCTTTCTTGCGCAACATGCTAAGCAGGTTCGTTTTTTCTCCCTGTTGCTAGTGTTTCTTCGGAGTGGTCAAGAGCTTTGGTGGAGATGAAGATCCCCCGACCATAACCCACTTCGGCCAAATATTTAGGCTTATCGGCCTATACACACCACTAAAAATGGCTACAAATGGAAACTGCTGTGGGGAATCTGAACATGTCCTTGTCGCAGTGCACGAAAGCCTCTGCGACGAGAAGGTCATCGCTCTTTCAAAGAAAGAAGGCCGGGAGGAACAACTGGGGAATGTTATTTCACAGATTGAATTGCAGAAATCAATGGCGGCTGAGAGACTTCAGCACAGTTACATCCGCACCATTGCAAAAGCAAGTGCCCTCTATTCCCTTGGTGGGTACGTCGAGAAGAAGACGCACAAGTTCACCAGTTTTGAAGACTGCCTTGCGACTTGTGTATTCGATAACCATATACCAGCCACAGCCATCTTAACAAAGATGAGGTCTTTTGTGCCTGGTGCACTGTAGCACCCATCGGGTGCTTTAGCAGCATAGAACGGGTGTTTGGATACTTGTTCTGGACTATTACGGAGGACCTGTCTGAGTGTGCTCTGACTCGGGTTGGGCGCACTGAGCATTTTGAGGTGCTTAGGGCCCAAATAATTAAGCTTTCTTTGACCACGCGCATGCAGTTCTATTCAAAGTTTCTACGCCAGCAGCGCGACTCTAGTGTGTCAGTGAAAGCAGCCAGAAATCGCGCTAAGTTGCTATAAAAATGGAACTGCCAACAAGTGGAATGCAAATCGGGGTAAGTGTTTGCGCAATAAAAGCAAGGTCAGCTGTGATGTGTGCACCTAGTGGTGAAAGTACTGTGCGTGGTTTTCATAAGCCGAATGATGACAATTGGCTCAATTTATTAACTATTTTATTCGCGAGTTCTTGTCTAAAAGCCCTCGTGAATGCTGTAAATATGGGCTTCAAACGCGGCCTGCAAGACCCACCCGAGCGTCCGGTCTATTTTGCCTAAATTGCCTAAGGTATTAAAAAAAAATCTATTTTCTGTCCCCGGATGCGCGCTAATGCGATTGCGGGCAGATGCACCCAATACACGTGGCACAACGCCTGGTGCGAGGTTGAGATTCCTGTTCTGTAGCAACAAGATTCAGGGCACTGGGTGTCATAATTTCGACATCGTATAAAGCATTTCAGTTGGTATCTTTAAAACGGCGATGAAGTGGCGTGCCTTCCGGTCTGCTTTGAAATAGAGCGAATGAGTGCTTCAAATAAATTTGTTCCATGTTACCCGTGGTTTTTAGAATAAAGCACACCATGTTTGCAGCGGAAGAAGGCTTCTCCTAAAAACACTTAGACAACGCTGCACCCATCTGCAAACGCTAGAACTGGCGCGCCTGCACTGAGCAGACGACACCGCGCTAGCTGTACCCCGGTGCGACCGCACCGCCACTTGGTGGCAAGCACATTAAAGGTGCCACCTGGGATGCACGGTGGAAGCGGAGAGTTTTAACAACTGAATCTATTCTAGTACCGTTGGTCGCGCCATACTTCACTCCGTTTGTAAGGAAACGCACGAGACAGATTGTCCGCGCCAGCTACGCTACTCACAGCGTTCTCTTCCTAATGTGAACCGTGTACCTATATAATCATAATATGAAATGTTGACACTCATACTTCTTTCACTTATAGAGCGGCGCTCAAATTTCGCATGAAGCAGTATCGTAATCGTCTGGAAATTTTCCTCCGTGACGGATACGCAGTGACGGCAGAAAATAAAAAAGAAAAGTATGATTGCGCAGATGCTGAAGAGAAAGGGAAAATAGTATAGGGAGGAGAGACAGAGAGAAAGGGACCGATAGTGAAAGAGGGAGAGAGGACTAGATGTCGAAAGAGCGCATTGCGCCATAAAAGCGCAGCGAGCAGGGCAAAGGGAGGCAGGAAGCAGGCTAGAAGAATCAAACGACTGTTTTTGTAGTCGTAGATCACTAGCTTTCATTTCATCAGCTTTTATTATCTTACAACCGCGAACCGGAGAGCTAATTTGGTAGAGTAATACTGAAGAGAAATTTAGTGGCGTCAGTACGTAGGGAGTCTTCGTACTGCATTTAAGCTTGAACGCACCCTTCAAATACCCGGGAGTACAGGCAAACTTTGATGATCGAGCACAATCGTCGTGACCGGCTTCTCCAAAGGTCGCGCCAGGGCCTCAGCCAGTTCTACGCAAAGGCAAGTTGTGCAAATTGAATGCCCGTTTCTAGCATTTTCTTCGAGAAAGCCTCCACGAATTCAGCACGTAGTCTATGGGTGGGTTAGGAGCTAAGCATAGCGTACATTTTCCGTAGTACGTTTCTGTTAGCTAAATTTTGCCTCCCAACCCGAGTTTTGTGCCCTTCGGTTCTATCCCACCGATTAAATGAGCTTATATACACTGGATGCTGACCGATAGAATTGTACTATTAAGCGCACTTGTGTTCTGCCTAATGAAACGATGAATCACCGCATAAGTATTTCGACATAACGCCACCTGATAGGTATCTCTAAAGCACACAGGAAGAGCGCGTGATAGTCTACGGCTTCTTTCCTTTTCTTATACTGAGTTTATAATCGGACAACTAATTCTTGGCCCACCGTATGTGCCACATGAGATGTGCCCATTCTTGGCCTACCCTCCAGAATGGGCACATGCCACTGTGGGAGAACTCCTAAATGCATCCATTGATGTGCCGTACACTTCTCATCGCCATTCCCTCCTCGTGAACATCATACATCACCTTACACCTCGTGGCACCGCTGTGCCGACGCTAGATGTTTCGTATTGCATTTATTCGTATTGCTTTCACTAAACCACTTCGCTCAAGCTTGTTTTGAAATAGATTCCGAAATTCGCGTTGGGTATGTACTTTTTGTACTCTGTGCTTCATTGCTTCAGCGTTCGGCCAGTTGCAAAACGATACAACGGAAATACGTGCACGATTGAATGTTGCCTATACCACACAGTAAACTTGAGAACTGTGGAATGGGGACTCTAAATAAAGAATATTAGCTAGGTTCGTACAGGAGAGCCTGAGCTCATTCCTTGTGTTACTAATGAGTTAGCGGCGTTCATTCGCATGACAAACACGACAAGCGGCTTCGATGGGGTGAAAAAAAAATTTTCATTTCAGAGACTGGAATCTACCAGCAAAGTTGGTGACAAAGGTACAAACACCTTGCAGAGGTCCAAAGACATTGCAGAGGTTTAAAGGAGTTGCTGGCCTCGCCTTTCCTCTCTGCCACGCGCCTATCGTGTATACACATGCTCTGAACCAACCCCTGACGTGGTGTGCCAAACAGCAACAGCAGCAGCAACAGCAGCAGCAGTGGAAAAGTCGAAGGAAGCGGCAAAGAAAGCTTCGCTTTAAAAGATTTCATTTACGATACTCAAATCTGCCAACAAAGTTGGTGACACTTGGCGACCATGTTTGCGACAGCGTTTACCGGGTGGGTCCACAAAACTGTGAAAAGGGAGAAGGCTAAAACAACCAGCAGGGAAGCCGAAACCTGTGCCGAAGTGTTTTGTCAGTGGGAACTCCGACGAAGCTAGTCGCACCTTCTGAAAGGTCCTTACTGAACGCTGTATCATAGCGTTCATGGCTATTGTATTTACATGCGGATTTCTCGAGACATGTGTCAGCTCGTGTCAAGCATGTGTCTTCAATCAGAGCTAGGCCCAAGTATGTGTCTTAAGAAGAAGGAGAAGAAGAATGTTTATTTATTCACTCACGAAAATAAAAGCCCAGTAGCAAGATATACAGAAGAAGGTCCCAAAGCTGAAGGCTCTAAGGGGACCTCCTGTTTTAATTAGAAAAACAAAACAAGTTAGGTTAGATCAACAATTACAAATAATTACACACGACAGCGAAACAACTGAAACATTATATAATAGTATACATGCTTAGCGCCATCTTACAAGCAAGATGGCGTTAAGCAAGACCATGGAAGGTCAGCCATGGCAAATACCCAAGACCAGTGGCGTACCAACTATTTTTTCGAGGAGGGAGGGGGCAAGGCATCTCTCTCTCTCTATATATATATATATATATTATAAAGTAAGCTTTACCCGCCGTGGTTGCTCAGTGGCTATGGTGTTAGGCTGCATTTCGCCCCCACCGCATTTCGGTGGGGGCGAAATGCGAAAACACCCGTGTACTTAGATATAGGCGCACGTTAAAGAACCCCAGGTGGTCTAAATTTCCGGAGTCCTCCACTACGGCGTGCCTCATAATCAGGAAGTTGTTTTGGCACCTAAACCCGATAATTAATTAATTAATTAATTAATATAAAGTAAGCTTTGCAGTACGTGCCAAGCGGGATGGCTCTGCCGCCGCTACTCTGTCCGCATTCACGCCACGCCAACAACGGCAGCTGCACTACTCTGCGTACAATTTCCCTTTTGACTTCTGCAGTACATGTTCGTTTTCGTTTCAACCACAACGCCCGACACGGAGAGTTCCTTGTAAGGGGCGTGGAGCGAGCCGGTGCGCATTGCGGGTGGCAGGGACGTTAGGTAGATGCCGCTTTAGTGGCCACGGGCCAATAAACGATGACACGTTCTTTTATTTTGTGTCTTAATGACATGTTGATTTGTTGGAAAACATTCGTTGTAGGTTATACAGAAGTTCATGTTCACGACTGGGCGGAGAATGCATACTCAGAGGGAGCCCAGCTGGCACGTATACTGAAAAGCTCGCCTCCCTTGCGGATTACCCGATTGCCATTGCAATAAAAAAGCCTGAGAATGCGTCAGTGAAATTTATCTTTGTCATCGACAGATCTGTATTTCAATCGTAGTTTATGAACCATTACAGTCTAGTGTTGCCAACATTTTAGTCACTGAAGTGATACAAAAAAGTCACTAAAATTCTCACTATAACTGTGAAGTGGATTTTAAGAATGCAGGTGCTTTGAAACACGGTAATATAAGCTAGCGTGAAGTAAATAATTTACCTCGACTAGTCATGTTGGTCTAATGTTCATGCAGCTGAAGGAAAACAGTGAATTTACCGACAGAGTATAGAGGGCTTTAGCTTTAGTAATGCATTTGCTATAGGATAGGCGAATATCAAAGTTTCGAATTTGAATAGTTGGTGTGTAATATTTTATTCGTATTCGAAAATGAACTAGTCGGTATTTTCGAATATCAAAACTAACCCAATATTTCGCCACAACCGACAGTTAAAATCATGTTACTGTTCTGCACCTGCTGAACAAAGTATCGCAAATTATAATTATCAGGAGAGAAGGAGTGACAATGTTTTCGAAGCAATACAGAAATAAAAACAGTAATGCAAGCTTTGTTTTCGGCTCTGCGGTGGAAGTGTGGCGCTGGTTAACACTCCCTGGGTTCCATCTTGTACACATACATAAATACCCAAGAATGCATGGACGCGAGACCTGCCATTACCTTAGCACAATTTGTAGTGCAACGCGTGCGTAATGCACAGGTTTTGGATTAGGCTCTCACCGTCAGCAAGATGAGTGTTCCTCCATTTCCCACTAGCTTCTAATTTTTGCACTTCAATTAGAAACTAAAAATAATTTATCCTATGCTTTCCGTTTCTTCATTATCTGTTGGTTTCGTATGGTTCTGACCAACAAATACGTTGTTAACAACAGGGCAATGGCAATGCTAACATGGCAATGACAATTACCCGAGCTTTGTACATGTTAAATTCCATACTTCCACCCTTGATCTACCTGCAAGCCGCCGTGAAGTACTGGTTGGTCCGAAAGGCGTGAGAAATGGAAGCGATTTGTTCAGTCGCTCTTAAACGACCTAAGCCGTTTCGATATTTACCTCTTTTTTACGCAGTCGATATGTCTTATTCGTCTACTGTGTTCTAAATCCGAACAGAAAATTTATTCCACTTGGATTTGGTAAATTAGTTCTCTGATATGCTTGCCAAGCGCCCACGAAACGAATGGATTTAGTGATACCACTGAACCCGCAGCGGTTAAACGCATTCAAATAGGTTTTTTAAACAATACAGAAACTTCAATTTTGTGACCACAATGTCAAGGCTATGCTGACCACTGTGCTGTGAAGTACAATCACAATGTGAAGGCTACCAATGTGAAGGCAACCGTTGGTTCATCATGCATGGTCACGGAGCCTATGTATCGTACAGTCAGTTTCGGGCCACTTACATGTGGCTTTTGGATATCAAAGGGCGTTCTTGAAAACCATTTTCCAAGCAATGTCTCTAACTTATAAGTCACTAAAATATCGCCAACTGTTCATTCAAGTCACTAAAAAAGTCACTGACTGCTAAATAGCAAACTTTCCCGTTAACAGACAAAAAGTCACTAAATCGAGCGTCAAAATCTGTAAAATGCCAACAATAATAAAATACCGGTAAATTATAAAAGCAAATTTGATTTTGTGTTTTCAAAGATGGTTAGGTTTGACGGCCCCTACAAACACAGAATGATGCAAGTGATGGCAGACTAAACTTGTTCTGGACAGTCTAGCGATAGCTTTCTCAGCAATGCAGTCTTACATGGCACGTCCCGCAAGCGTCTCGCACCGCAAAGTACGGGATAACCCTTAGCTGCTTAGTGCGGCCGGCCGAGCGTCATCTGTTACAGCACGGGGAGGCGAGGCCCGAAAGCAGGGTATATGTAATAAGTAAATCGTATCTATGTGAGCCCACTTCTGAGAGAAAACTTGGCCTCAGCTGTTGTTTTGTTGTATTTGTGCAGTGTGCAGCCGACAGTGCCCGCTTTCACAAGTGTGTGCAGTACGTAGTAGGGAGGGATAAATGGCCCACTTTTCCTTTTCAATTCTGACTGTGGGTGGAGGGGCATACCTTCCCACCAACCGGTAGATTCACCTATGACAAGCATGTTGTCACGCACGTACAGGCAAATATAAACATCTCACTCGATGACCACGTGCACTCGCTGCTACAATGCTGACGTGATGGGCGCTGGCAGCGAGAAGCGAACGCTTCGTGCTGCCTCACTTTCACCAAGAGAACACCTTTCACCACCCACATAAGTGAAAGGAGTCTCGAAAGTTCTCGGAACCTCAATTGCACAATTGAGGTTTCATTGCACTATTGACAGATCAAATAGCCCGAATCAATGTCTAGATCAAGACTACTGCAGACTTGCAGAGGTAGTAGAAATGTACAAACTGGTACCGAGCAGACTCTGTGTGCTATATAAATACCAGTGACGAGTACGCTGAAAAACCAATGTGGCTGAGACTCCACGTGCAGTTGGTGGAGAGCCCAGACCCTTATTATCAGGGCTTCAAGCCGCTTCCTGTAGACCCCAGTGATCTTGGTTGGGACTCTAGGCGCATATATTCCCGGGTTTCAAGGGGGGGGGGCAGATGACGTACATTGCTTCCCCCATTCCTGAGAGTGGGGGGGGCAGTGCCCCCTTTGCCCCTCCCCCCGGTAGGTAGGCCTATGCTCAAGACAGAGAGAGAGAGAGAGAACTTTAATCGTCAGAGTATCTTGAAGACTTGCGACTGCACTATTCTTGCTCTCGCCGAAACCTGGCTTCCTCCCGAGTTAGCCGATCCCGAAATTCTTCTCGTTAAGCTAACCTATAATATTTATCGCTGCGATCGCTCAGATAGAAGAGGTGGTGGCGTCCTCGCTATTAAAAAGTCTATCGCATCGTACATTATTGACACACCTTCAGGTCTAGAGATTGTCTGGGCCGCATGTCGCTGCCGTTCTTCTAAAGTTTTGATAGGCGTTTGTTACCGCCCTCCAAATTATAGGCATTGCTTCGTTGATGAACAGCGCAGCAGCATTGCTAAAGCCACCCAGCTCTGTCCAGCTGAGTTCACATACCTTATTGGCGACTTCAATCTTCCTCTCATTGACTGGCCAAACTTGTCGTTATCCTGCAGTTTTTCATCAGAATTCATTAGCCTAACATTGAAGTATAATCTGTTCCAGATCATTAAAGAACCTACCCGTGGCTCTAACATCTTCGATCTTATACTAACTAACGCCCCAGAAACTAGAACAAGTAACATGCTCGGATGGTTTCAGTGACCACAGATTACTGAATGTATCCATCAGTATCCCATTACCATTTACAGGTGTATTAAGTAAGACAATTCGTGACTACAACGAGGGAAATTATGAAGTAATCATCATTGAGGTTGAATCATTTCTTGAACATCATTTTCTACCTTCGTTCCACACCAGGTCTGTTCATGATAACTGGGTCATGTTCAGAGATAAATTATGCGCATTGGTTGAGCAGAACATTCCTTTAGTCAGAATAACTGAAGACAAAAACAAACCATGGTTCACTAAGTCCCTTCATCTACTCAGCAACAAAAAGAAACGTTCATACAGAACTGCAAAACGAAGCGGCACCCCGTCAGCTTGGGAAAGGTATCTTAACTGTTTAAGTTCTTACTGCTCCGCTCTCAATGTAGCAAAAAATAAATATTTTTCCCAAGACCTTCCTTCACTACTCAAATCTAATCCCAGAAAGTTCTGGCAAATTTTGTCTCCTGGACGCAATACTAATGACATCTCGTTACACAATAAAGAAAACAACATTCCTATTCCTAACAGTGAGTGCGCTCAAGTTTTTAATAAATTTTTCTCATCCGTATTCACGAAAGAAAGTATTACTAATTTGCCCATTGTTGCAGACCTAGACATAGCTTCACGCGCATCTATGGTAAAACAGAAGCATTTAACTCGTCTGCAATCCCACGTGCTATTTGGCTCTGGAACAACCTCCCCGACAACATCGTTGCGGAAACTGACCGTGAAAAATTCAAGCACTCACTGAACTCGCTTAACCCTTGTTAACCATTAATATCACACTCACTGTTCTGTGTTATTTTTTCTACCTTTTTCTCGCACTGTTATTCGTTTGTTACAAACTTATATAGTTCCTTTTTTGCACTCATATGCAGCTTTATGTAGCTAATATGCTTCTCTGACTTTTAGGCTCTGTACTTGGCTGCTGTTTTCTTTTATTATTGTTGTTACGAGATTGTATGTACTTGATTGTATGCCCCCCTTACTCAATCCCCATGTAGGGGCCTTGTAAGGTATTTTACAAATAAAATAAATAAATAATTCATGGGCTCGTCAGGAAGGCCAGATGGCCTCCAGGCGATGCGTGACGGCGACCCCTCCGGCTCGCTCCGCGGCTCGGAGTTGCACGTCCGCGATGGAGCTCAGCAGCCCTTCCTCCCATGATGTAGGTGAGGGAGAGGCCAGGAGATCGGGCGGAGGGGGATCCTCCTCACAGTCCCAGAGGATGTAACTGAGCGTAGCTAGCTCGCCGCACAGGTGACCGTACGGACTTATTCTGTCCGGGTAAATGTGCGAGTATACGTAGGGGTTCGGGTATGAGTGTGTCTGTAACCTTCCCCGAGTGATGTCCTGACGCTTCTTTAGTTTACTGTGTGGTGCTGGCGTAGTGTGTCGTGTAAGACGTTAATGTTGGTTTATGTCGTGATATGAGTGCGGGACTTCGCTTGAGGTTTCCGGTTCCGCAAGGCCCTCCGCTCGGCTGACGAATCCCTGAGCATGTTGGTGGGCCGTTTCGTTCCCTGAATTCTCCGCGTCATACAGGACCCATATCAACTCTATTGAGGCTCGATTGCGCAACATTTGGACGACCAAATGTTGTCGTCCAAATGTTGCGCAATCTAGCCTCTAATATGCTATACCAAAACGCCCAGCCCTCAACCTTAACTCTATTGAGCATGGTTCTTCTCTGTTCTATAGCGACTGTAGGAGCTTTAGTGTGGTCTGTGCCACTATTTCTCTCGCAAAGCTTGTTATGGCGCTTTTGGAGTCGCTAATAATTATACAGGCGTCTGTTGAGGCCACGGCCAACGCAATGGCAACTTCTTCGGCTCCAGTGGGGGTGGCAGCGCGTAGAGAGCTCGAAGCTGCCTGTGCCTTGAGTCCCGGGCCTGGATTGGTGCAAATGGCGTAGGTGTGGGGTCGATGAGACTACTGGTCTGCGTCGACGTACGCCACGGCGGAGTTGGTCCAGTACGTCTTGTGTGGGTCCTGGGCCCTCGCTCTTCTGCCGTCCTGGGGGCCGGCGAGTGTGTTTTGGGGCAAGAAAGTGGACGATACATTGAAAATTATTGAGAAAAAATGATGAAAGGCAAGCGAATATGAGACCGGTCACCTTGCGTCGCATGGGGGCAGCAGAGGACATGCGCACGCGCCAGTTTACGCCAGAGATGTAGGAATAAAATACTCGAATTTGTAGCATTTCATTAACCGCTTCAAAAAACCTTCGCGCGACATAGATTGAAAAATGTGCGTTGGTTCGCATAACTTTTTCAGGCAATGCATTTTTTAGACAATACATGACAAAACATTTGTTGTGGCAGCGTGTCAAATCCAAGCAGACTTTTTTTTAATAGTCAGTCGTATATTTGAAAGTTTCTTAGCTTTCACTTTGTACGTCATATTGCTTTCCAAGAATGGCTCGCATCGACAGACGGAAAGTATAATTGCAACATGGGAGTTATTGATCTCATCGATAGCTTTTAGCTTGCTTCCGTGTTGAAACTTACCTAAGATGGAAAAGTAAACCAAGGAATTAGTAGAATTATGTGATGCACATTTAATTTCGTATATACATTGATGTCTTTAGGGTTGTGACTTCTCAGCATTGAAATAAGAATAACATGAATGGAAGTTTCCGTGCTGAATTGGCAATCCAGTCACTCGGCGCAACATGACCCACAAGTGCTATCTGAAAATCAGCAATAACCGTTTACGTCTTTCCCAAAACCTCCACTTGTTCATTGTCTGGAGCACATTTCTTGCGTCCTCATTTTAGGCTAGCTTAGACTGCCTCCTTTTCCGTCTTCATCCCTCCTGGGTTGATAATAAAGAACGCTACTTAATGCTGCAAGTTCCAGCTGTCCATTTGTCATCTACCCCACAGTGTTGAGTACACCTTGTTGTAATGAACTAACGTCACAACGTCAAAAGGTCCTAGAATTTTTGCTTCACTGGCCAATAGGTTGTCGCCATCAGCTTTAGAACCTCACCATGGGCAGCAAAATATGGACTGAATCCAAGGATACTTCTATAAGTCTTTTTATGATGAGCCAATGCCACTTCGACGCAATATTTAGAGCCACTTTTGAAACAGATACATCGACATGAATTGTTTCAAATCGCATATCACCCTATTTGCGATTCTATTTGACTGCGTGTGATAGATCAACGCCGCGGTGTGGCGTCGTGGCTGTTTGCCTACTCTCGAAGATCTTTCCTAAGAAATTCAGGCTCAGTGTTCGATACCAGAACCTGAAAATTAGAAAACAAAATGGGAGCGGGTTTGCTGCGCCAACCATGAACTATCCTGCGAAAGCACATTTTCTTGCACCAAGTTGGGCATGGCTAGCCCTTTCTTCGACCAGTTGCTACTTAAACGATTTACAGTCGCGATGTCTTTGTTAAAGAGTTGTTTTATTGCACACCTGATACGCGACATGCGCTTGGCACGCTTGTGCAATCTGTCGTTCCTCGGCAGTTTCGTTGGCACGTTTCAACGTCACGAATTGTATACACTTTGTTGCTGCAGTCGCAATGGCTTGGCCACATCTTCGTCGGTCGACTCCCGCTGCCTCTGCCACCGAACTTGTTGTTCGCGGCGCTTGGCGCGGCGAATCTTTTCTTTAGACATTTCCGACGACGATCCCGATTTACTTTTCATATTTCACACACACGCACGCGGGCGTCGTTGCGCACAAGGCGAGGCCTAAGAGGGGAGTGATGGAAGTGGCGCGGCGAGCTCGCACGTTTAATATCGGGAGCTCGGTTCATTTCCCTAACGTCACGCGTGGTGGCGAGCGTGAGCCTCGTCCACGTGGCAATATTGGCGGAAGAAAAGTAGGGAACCGACAAAAAACGGAGACGTACAAAAGCAAAGTTCGCAATAGGGGGTCAGAAAATTTGGTTGTAAGAGTTCATAGGTTTTCTTTTTTTTTCTTTTTTAACCTAGGTAGGACATTAGGCAGTATATAATAGCAAGAGCTTGGTGGCGCAACCCAGCGCCCCGTTCCAAAGGGGACACTCACAACATCCATCCATTCCATCCAAGGAGAATAAAAGCCGAGCCCGCTATTTCGTAGGCACAGAAAAAGGTTTGCCCAGCTTCGCGCGTTTCGCGCGAACGCGCGAGACTGCATCAGGAGCCTTCATACAGAGCGCGGCGAAATCCAGGTTGGTAGGCTGGTAGTGCTGTCGCACTAAAATATTCCGGCGGTTCAGGATGGCTATGACACTATTTGAGTCTTGCTTGCTGGGGCGTGCCGCAGCATTCTTGTACATTGATCTGCTGCGACCAGACATGACTGTGTTTTGCGTAAGGCAGGGCTTTTCTTTTTCAACTCGGCCATATCTACATATTTTACTTCAAACCGTATGTCTGAGGGTTCAGGCAACGCAAGCTTGGAAAGCGGAAAAAAAAACGCGAGGACAGGCGAAGGCAACGAAGACACAAGCTCGTATGGTCTTGGGCTGTACTTTGCTTACACGGCCCAAGTTGAATGGTGTTACGCAGTTTTCAATGTCTATTTTCATGGGTTTTATCCCGTGAAATCACTTTACCCGTCCGGACCGGTTGAAATGATTTTTGAGTGGCCTGGGCCGGGCCTGTTGCCCTCGGCTATGGACCGGCTTAAAACAGCGGGCCCGGGCCGGACATCCGCTCTTTCACTGATGGGCCTAGTTCGTGCTTTCGAGCACATGCGGATGCCATGTATAGACAGTGAAAAGTTGTAAAAACTGGCTCTTGATTACATTATCAAACAAAACACACAAAAAAACGGTTATAATTCTTTCTCGATATTGAACGAGCGGAAATAAACGAGGACGCATGAAGCTCATAAGCGCACGACGAGAGCGGTCTTCTTTAATTTTTCAGTATTTTAGTAAAAAGGGTCCTAATTGTCATAATTAACAGGCAGGCAATGTACTTCGGAGGTCACGTGCAGGCTTCGTGGTGGCGGCTCTAGATGGCGCCGAGTGTTCTTGTGGAGCGCGAAAGAGGAGTCCCGCTGCAGTACACGCCTCATACATAACTCGTTTCGACGGTGGCAAAACGTCGTGGCGCTATATTCATTCAATGCTAACGCATTACCGTCGATAGTCATAGTGAAATGGATTCTGTTCAATTTTTATCATTGCGCTGTCTTTCTTAGGGTAGTTCACGAAATTTCCGAGGGCTGGCTATCTATGTATTCTTGTATCTAACCGTTCTGCCACCTACCTGGGTCACTGGCTAGTCCATGGTCGAACGGATAGCGCATCGGGCTG